>NC_086336.1:61118639-61418639 GCF_032445375.1 Bacillus rossius redtenbacheri
CGAAGTGATCATAACGAAGAGACGACTAAATAAAATGGGTGAAGGAAAATTGGGAGTTCCCCGATGATAATGAGATTTAATATCAAACACACGGTATTCATAGCACGTGCTAACACAGTTTTCATTGTTATCAGAGTTCACTGTAAACTTAAAGGTTTAATCGTTTTAAGACTACTTGTACATAGTAGCGTAACACAAAATTTTATTGTTTTATTTATTACGGAATAAGCAAAAAATATTGGCAAATCATCAACTGGATGGAATATTACGAGAGGGAATAGATCACTAAGATATGACTTCAAATAACAGGTTAACGAAAAGAGGGGACAGTAAAAACCACGACGAAAAAAAAAAAAAAGAATTATCTTAAACAAGCAAGAGGACGAGAAATTTCAGCCAAAGTATTAAGATGGAAGTATGAAAACAGACTTTTTAAAATAAATAGTCCAGAATTGTGTTGATTATGATTGATGAAGTAAAATCGTTAAATATATTTTTATAATTTTAGTTACACAAGTTTGACAATTATTTATACATGTTTACTAATTCAAAAAACAAAACATAAAAAATTATTTTATTTCATCAGGAATGTAAATATGTATATTTTTCCTCATTTGTTAATTTGCCTAAAGCATAAAACGTAATGGTTTCCTTTAGCTGGGTCGATGCTGTTTAACATTCATAAATTAATCAGCTTTAATAGAAATTAAATAAATTAGAATGGTTTGCTGTACAACCAAATGTCTAGCAATTTAAAAAACTAAAAAAACACATTATTTCATTTGCTATTTATTTGCTAACAGATACATAAGTGAGCAGAAACAAGATTTAGTAAACGTAACATTCGAGCACACATTTTTATGTGTACTAACTAGTCCTTCAAGGATTTTCTGCATTTTTTTCTTTACTTAACACACTTCTATAAGATCAAGGTAACTATAAACGAGGGTAGTCTTCGCTATTCCATAAATCTGGGGAAGAAACTGGTCATGACACTTACCGGAAGAACATTGCCGCATTAAGACGATGATTGTGGAAACCTCGGAACACTTAAATCTAGAAGGCCAGTCCGTTATCCTAAGCTGAGTCATTCTGAATGAGAGTCCAGTTGTTGCCACTCTCTACGCCACCTTACTGGTTTGGTAAAATCTTCGATATAATCTCTCCCGATATGTAGCTTATCTAAAGCCATGATTATCCCGATCTCTGAACAGTCTCATTCAAACTACACAGGTTTTTCAAGTACTTCAAAACTACATTTATTCTGTGCTAGCCTGTGACTGGCTTGTTTAACGTGATCAGAAGATGTCTGAAAGCGAGTCTTGAGCAGCAAATAAAAAAATGTTAATAAAATGTATTAAAATATCTATGTTGTGTGAGCGAATGACGATACATGATTACAACTGTGTGGAATGGACGATACCCTTAAACATAGCGTTGATTTGATAGTGTAAACGATCGATTCCTGTGTAATCCGACAAGCACACATTCTTCTTAATCAAGTAAAAGGTTTTTTAAATGTGTCCACTTTGAATAGTCAAGCTGTGTGCTGTTTAAATGGGATGGTAGAAATCAAGATCGCAGACCTCCTCGCGGCCATTGTCTGAAGTAGTTTGGCTGCTGGGTTGTAGTCGCTTCCAAGGCGAATATATCACCAACGTTTCGGTCGGCATTGCAGTCGCCATCATCAGGGTAGAGCTATCTACCGAAACGTCGGTGATATATTCGCCTTGGACGCGGCTACGCTGGCGAACGCTAAGATGCGTGGTTGAACATCTTGCAAGATCATTGTTCCGAGAGCTGAACATGAACAGAGCCTTCCCGCAGTCGCCGATAAGTCTGGCAGTAGAGTGATGCGAGCAGCGAAGAGATTAGGTTCGAATCGAATCATCAGCGCCGGGAGGAATAAGAAGGGTTCCGCCCGGAGAGGGGAGGATGGGAAGGCGTGGAGGAAGCTGATAAAGCGGAGGAGACAAGAGGGTGCGCGGGATTGATGCGGCGACATCACAGAGATTGATCACGTGACAAAGTGAGGGTAGGAAGAACCGGCGGAGGAGGCTCGCTGAGAGCGAACGATGCGGTGGTGTGTTGATGGGGGTGATGGGGGGGTGGGAGGTGGGGGAGAGAATAAGAAGCCAGGGGGGAAAAAAAGGAACACGAAACAAATCTTCGGAGAAAAGCGCGGGGGTAATGAAGAGGGAGGAGAGATTGATTGGTTGGATTCTTGCTGCAGACCATGGTGGAGTGAACGAGTGTTTCATGAGGGCGGGGAAGGAAGGGGGGGGAGAGGGAGGGAGGGTTGTAGAACGGGGTTGGTCGAAGATGGGAAGAAAGCGAAGCACATAAGGATCACTTCCAAGCTTGCGGGATTGCCGGCATACACTCATAACTTCGACATCGGGGCGAATTCCATTCCAAAGGCGAGAGAGAGAGAGAGAAAAAAAAAATTTGCAATCGCGTTTCCAGCACATTTGTGGCGAACGAATATTAAAGGAATGCCGAAATGCGATGAAAGGAAAATTTTCCTCGCGTGTTATTTCTCGTTGAACGCTTGAGAGAACGCCGCCCCCCCCCCCCCCCCTCCCTCAGTATTGTTCAACTAACTCCTCAATAATGTCCGATGGGGAAACGAAAATTAATATTTTTTTTCCTTTTCGTTGATCCTCCGTTGTTGCGGATAGCTGGCGTGGATGGTCCTTAACGCGTAATAACATCTGGCATTAATTTCGGTGATTAATGGGTGCTATTCCATAATGCATCAACAAATTGGAAGTCATGAAAGAAACACGGGTTTATGTTTCTTATTTCATAGTTTTACTGCACCCTTATGACATTAGAAAAAAGTGAGATTTAAAAATGTTTTGTTGTGAGATGAAATTTACTAACTATTTATATATAGAGGACATAAATTTTGTAAATTTATTTACTAAAACACAGGAACATGTAATTATCATCCTAAACTTAAAATGCTAAACTATAATACAAAAACACAATATGGCTTAACTGTTATGCTTATGTTTTTATTATGAATTCACAAGTTTCAAGTTTATCAGTCGACATTATTATATAAGCAATAAACAGAGCTACAGTTGTTTTTTTTTAGATGCAGTCTAGAGTACGGTCACAACCATATATGGAAGTCTGTTGACATACTGTTTGGTTTTGATATAACTTTTTTGTAGAATTTAAATATGTCACTAATTCTAAATTTTAATCACTTTTGTACACACATTAAATGGTTACTAATTTTGAGTGTTTATATTGTTGAAACATAATTAAATAATGACGTCAATGGGTGAGTATTGTTACCTGTACTTAATCTGAATGAAATTGTTATTTATCAAAATGTTCCTTCCAGGCCAGCGTACATATTGTGTGATACGCTATGAAATGATTAGCTTATATATATATATATATATTATATATATATAGGAAGATATCAAACTATATCTATGAAAGATACCATCCGTTCAAATGTTACGTACTTTAATTGTTTGTGATTCATATATAATTAATATGTTATATAACATTCGATGGGAGGAATTTGCCAACCATAGATGTGTCTTACATATATCCCGCACTTATGCGCCCCACATGATAGATAACACTAAAGTTTGTTTTTGGGATATGTCTATAATGCATTTATAGTGGTTAAAACAAATACAATTTATATAATTTCAGTATTATTAAGATATTGTGTATTAAAATGTCAAGCGAATTTTAGCTTATAAAAGATTATTGTCTTGATTTATGGTTAAATGTGTCACAGTGTAGATGATATTTTAAATATTAAATTATACGTCAAAAACAAAACTCACCGAATGTTACGTTATTTATTTAGTGGTAGCGTATTGTACGTATTAATATACAGAGCATGTGTGCTCATACACATAGTCTATTATATTGCTTATGCGCAGCACAATGCCAATTGCAATTTGAAGATTAAAAGCAGTTCAATTTTAAGAGGGATTAGGCCTTGCCATCTTGCAATTTCAAATATTTTGATACCACTTGCAATATAGCTTCCGTGTTTTTTTTTTATCAACATGGCATAGGGCAAAGCTCTGGTTACTTGAAGAAGTCAAGACTTGTGAACTGGTGTGGTATATCACGATAGTTGTAGACGCCCGCATGAAATAATAAGTTATTTTCTCGCGGCGCTTACAGAATAGAGCCTGTTAAGTAAATACACGTGGTCGCAACAAGGTGTATAAGGTCTGGGAGATATGATTTGTGCCTTGACATGCCAAAAGAAAATTTTTTTTGGATATTTTATTCAAAACTAGGATGATAGTCAAAAAGAGGGGGGGGGGGGGGAAATCCAAGATGGTGGGGCGTTAATTGCAAACTTTTCCGAGGGCAACACACTCGACATTGGCGTCGCACTTCACATGAGATGGAGCAGAAGGAAAAATTTTGAGGCGAGTAAAATTATTCTTCGCCGGGAAGATTTTTTCTTTTGGATTCGGGGGGGGGGGGGGGGGGGGGAGTGGAGTTGGACGTGGTATTCCCTCGGCCTGCGCCTACTGGGTAGCAATTTCCCCTTTCCCCTCCTTCCCGGAACCATTCTTCTCTCCATAATGTCCACCCTTGGGACTTATCGTCTTCACTGGAGACCACACGCGTTAAGGGGGGGGGGGGGGGAGGGTTGTCGGAGAGACTTCAAGCAAAATGCGGGGAGAGAGAGGGATTATAATTCACGCAAATGGCAGCGAGTGGGTTTCATTGTAGGATCCAGGGGTGGGGGGGGGGGGAGTACCTAAAGTGTGTTTTGCGGTGGGGGAGGATGAGGAGGGGGGTGGGGGGGAGGTGGTATGGAACTGGAACTCTCCCGCAATACGAGACGCGAACAACACGCATTCACTCCCCGCGCCCTCACAAGCCCCTTCCCCGCGCTTATTCGAAATGCTGGCGAAACGCGGGAACGCGCAGCAATCAGCCAAACGACCCGGATAGCGCGTTCTCTCTGCGGAGGTCTCTTCTTCTTCGGGCCAAGCTGCGTCGAGGAACCTCCCTGCTCGGAGTCCTCCGTCTTCCCCCCTCGTCCCCGCTCCCTCCCGTGGCCCGCATCTACGTAGAAGAAAACAATAATAATAAAAAGCAGAGGGCACACGCAAATGCAGTCTGGAATAGTAGTCGGATGGCGAAGGACTTGATGTGAAGTCTCATGATAGTCCAGAAAGAGAGATGTAATAATGGTTTCTGGGGTCATCGGGTGAGCTACTATAAGAATTTCATTCTTTTTTTTTTCTGGATGAAAGATCAGCCGGAATTTTTCTTTTCTTGCAGCGTGCCATTCCGAATTTAAATTTCTCGTCAAAAGCATAAATTAAAATTCCACCAAAAATATTATTAGTTTTTTTTCCCCCGTTCGTTTTTTTTTTTTAAAAAAATCAAATATTCTTCAAATGCAAATTTTTTTGTGCGGCAATGTTAGTTTACGTGGGATAGGATTTTTTTTAAATTTATACTTCTTCTTGAAAAATGATAAGAATGAATTTTTGCGAAGCGCGCGCAACATGGAATGAAATTTTCAAATGAAGATGGCGGAACCAAGTGTATGAAAATAAACGCATAAAAATTAGGGGACATATCGAACGTATTGGTGTGCCAAATGAAACTTTATGAAAGTGAAACTACCCTAGAATATTTTTGGTGAACTAAAATAGTCCTGGTAAAACGTAATTTCATTTTTTTAAAAAACTCAAGGATACCGATACTACAGCAATAATTATAATACATATTATCCCAACAATCTTATGTCAGGCTATATAGCGCGGTTGATAAGCTTAAAGCTGTAATTCAAAACTCGGCAGTGGATTAATTTTACTTTTTTAAATTACAGGTTACTAGATTATACAAGTTGTGCTCTAAGAAAATGTATATGAATATATTATATTAGTTTATAGAATTACTATAATACTAATAAATTCATTGTTCAGTCCATTGGATTGATTATTTCATACTAGGTAGACTTTATCCTCCATTTTTACTTAAAGTTATATGAAATTAATAACATTTGTTAGGAAAGAATAAAATATGACAAAACTCTAACATGAAATCTAATAAAGTTAATTGTTAATACAAGTTGAAATAATTAATTTATTAAAAACCTTAGACACACGCATTTATCAGTTACACACTAAAAGGTTCATCAATTATAGTTTTAAATTACGCGCTTTTGTCAGTAAAGGACTAAAAAAAAAGTAAGGGGTTTACAAGTATCCATAGAAGAGTTCTACTAACCACCTCCTGGCTCCATCATTAGACCAGTTCGATGGTACCAAATTATTGCATTTGAATCCGAATTACATAAACTTGAACAAAAGTTTCAAATCGATACGACAATTATAAGTAGGTTAAAATCGACTTCCAAGATATGGTTACATATTTCATTTAGTTAGTTGTAAGTGAAGCTAATGAATGCGTGTTAATGTTAGTTGAAAAAAATATCGTAATAAGGGATTACTGCAGTAAAGGAAAAATTACACGAGCCAATCATTTAGCGGTTTCTAGAGTACCTCGAAAAGCGGTCTAATGTTTTTTTTTACGCGGTAGCGATATGAGAGCTATCCTTCTCGCAACGAAGGCGAGGAGACAAACACTTCTGTAACCCCTTCCCCTCGCCTAGCCATAAATAAAGACCCAGGCGGGTGGGGATATGATGCTCTAAACCGGTCCTTTACAGCCAATAAATTTGTAGGTAGCCCGGGCGAGGAGGCACGCCGATCAAATATTGCTGCCAACATTTCAACCCGAGTGCCTCTTCGCCAGTGTTGCCAGCCACAGAAGACGCAGTTTCGGGTACACTCACCTGTACATACGTTCGGGTGCTTTCGGGTACGAGAAGTTCTCAGTTCGGATTTCATTCTGATACATAAACAAAAAAAAATTACGAAAACAAAGTACTGCTGTCCTCTTTCATACGCATATCATTTACACTGTTCTGTTAAATATTTTAAAAACAACATAACTATTTTTATAGTTCAAGTGCAATATTGGCTCTACTGCTAGGGCCCGTGAGTAGGATTTTAAAATGCGCCGATGGTTGAATTATTCCCAGCACATGTGAAAAAAAAAATGGTATTTTATTAGATTAAAGGTTGGTGGAAAAACTTAATCATTGTAAATAATACATGTGATATAAATATGGCAACTTAAATATTATTTGTGTCGTGCTTTATTAAATGAGTAGCCGATACTTGTTTTCAGTGAGAGTTATAACCTGATCCTGATGTCGCCGCCAAACTGTTTACTTGATGCTAGCTGCAACTTGATTCTGTGATTCTCCATTTGATCTTTAGGAGTATAGCGTAGCCGAGGCTATTTTCAAAAAGGCAGGGATGTTTGTCAGTGCGTTACGGCTAGGGAAAATACTTTTTCCCACGTTAATTTGTTTTACATTCCAAACAAATATTGTTAAATATTTTTTACTCTTTTTTTTTAAATTCGGGTAAATTTGCGTATCCGAGCCGATCATCTCGGGTACCGGATACAAATTTTGGTACGCGTACCGGAATTCGAGTGCCTACGTCTGGCAACACCGCTTTGAGGCGCTGGGCCGGAGAACAACGGAGAGGGGTATGAAGGTGGACGCACGACGCGGCAAGGATGGTCGATGAAAGGGTTTGGTGGAGATGGTGATGGTGGTGGTGGTGGGGAAACCAATTTCGATATTTTACGTGGTGACGTAAGCCGTCGACGGCGCGTGCGCTCAGCCGCGAGCCGAGAACTTTAAGGCCACGTCGTAAAATAATTTACCAAGCAAACAGGCTCCTGGGTTGAAAGCCACGTCTGTGGAATTAGTCGTGTTCCTGACGTTTCGGCATGCCTTTTTTTTTCGCAGTCATCTTATTTGACCGGTATTCAAAGACACACACAAAAAAGTCAGTTTACAGACGATAGTTTAACGTGACAACGTCATAACAAAACATTGATGAAATGATTGCATACTTTTATGAATAAAATTTTATAATTTTTATTGAAATATCACTATTTTGTATGGATACAAAGAAGGAGTGAAATGAAATCTACAATTTCAGTGATAATTTTACTTTTATTTGCACTCATTAATTCAAATACTTTAACGAAGAGATTATTTTAACTATAACTTTTATAAATGTTTGCTATTTAACTTCTTCCAATCAGTGTTATTCTGTTAAGGATATGACAATGATAGGAAAAGTAGGAAACGAATGGGAGTGTTTCACGTTTAATGTGACTCGAAAAAGACAAATCGATGGTTCGTCCAATCGAGTGAAAGAGAGATGGATGCGGCGCAAGCGTACAATGTGCGTAACGGGACAATGAGTCATCCTTTTTCGTGCGTGCAGCCGGCGTTCATCGATTTATTAGACGTTGTCACGTCGAAAACTGTTTCGTTGTTGAATTTAATATTGCGCAAAAGAAATACTTTCCTTTTCGGTGCGTATTTGTGTCTCTTACGTCCGTCTCAGCTGTGGCAGTTCTTCGAGAACAATCCACCGCAGTCTCGTCCCCTTGCACCCGCAGCGGCCTCACGAGTCGCAAGATGGCGGCGGGGAGTACTACGAGGGAGGGAAGCAGTCAGACAGGAGCTGGATTGGGGGGGGGGGGGGAGGGACGACGAAGGATGGACGCATTTTTTTTCATGTCAACGCAAGTTGAGATCCCTCTTCCAAGACCGTCCCGAGCGGACACTTGCCTCTCGCGCAGCTACTTGCTCGTCTCCTTTCGCGGGCAACTGTTTTATTTCATTCCTTCTATCTCTCTGCCCCTCGCTTTCGCTTCCTTCTATGCGTCCTGTCCTCCCTCCTACACTCTGGGCAGAGTCAGTCCTCCTGCTCCGTCCTTATCGTGGGCGAACGAGACTCGAAAGGAGCGATGCCGGGGTGGGAAACACTGATGCAGTCACACCCAGCAGTCCCTCCTCAACCCAGCTTGCTCCAGGCCGCAGACGACCGGGGTGTCGAAGACACGCCCCCTCGCGCTGGCTTCGCCCAATCCTGTCCGGCCTCAGGGGCGCAACAGCAGGGGGGGCAAGCGTATTTTGCCCCCCCCCCCTTCTGAAACCTTGAAGTGGTGGCAAACAGGGGCAAAGAAAGTGCTGTGTAATCAATTTTTAGACTATAAAACTGCTTAAATAGCACCATTTTCCACCTTTGAAATACAAATTTTCCCGTGGGAGGACGCCCCCGGACCCCCTGCTTCGATAGGGGGGATCGATGATTCTTTATAAAAAAGGTATATTGCCCCCCTTTTGGAAATTTAGTTGTTGCGCCCCTGGGCCTGGCGAAGGACGGACCCGCGACGAGCTATCCGCGCGCTCAATTCCAAGGATGCGTCGAGGATGTGGCAATGAGGAATGTAACGAAAAAAAAAATATGCACGAAAGAAGACAGAAGAAAACCAACTGAAGATACAAACATATTGTAAGAAGACAATAATGAGAAAGAAATATAAAACGGACGAATAAAGAAGACGTACCAGTGAAATTTTGTTAATTTTGAATAATTTTAAAATGCTTATGATAGCTCTCTATATAGTGTATATACCTTATGTATTCAAAAATTATATATAATTTTTTCAATGATAGATGGAAGAGATGTATAGAAATAAACCTCGCCTCTCCCAGGAAAATAATTTAATTTAAGATAAAATTTAATAATAATAAATACAGGAGACAGTAACGGAAGACATAAAAAATCTCTTAGAAGTGCTCATTACAAAAACAACTGTTCGCAAACTAATACGTTTAAAGACGACAAGCATTAAAAATACGATGTCATATCTAAAATGTTTCCTGAAGTAGGTGCTGTGACAGGATCTGGCTTAGTTAGTAAATTAATTAATAACTAAAGACTATCATACATATACTGGAATCATCATAATGAGCTTATAGATCGGCTTCGCTTGCTGTTAGCTTCTGCTGAAGCAGGGAATACTTCACATCAAAACGAAATAATTTCCTTTCTTGAATAACTGCAGGAAGACGGCTTTATTTTAAAATGAGTCGACGAGCTATTGAAAAAGAGCTACATAAGCCTGCAAGGCGTACTTTTCCTAGACGAAGTGTTCTGACATTAGGGCTTTTAGACTTATTTCAGGCGGACTTGGTTGAAATGATTTCTTATTCTAAAGTGAATAGCGGGTACAAGTATCTGCTTACTGTTATAGATGTTTATTCTAAACGTGCGTGGGCAGAACCTGTAAAAAGTAAAAACTCTAATGATGTGACTGTAGCCATGGAACGTGTTTTTAAATTAAGGTCAATACCTAAGAACTTGCAGACTAATAATGGGAAAGAATTTTACAATAGTAAATTCCAGGCTCTAATAAAAAAAACATGGAATAAACCATTATTCTACGTTCACTGAGATAAAAATTGGCGTGGTAGAACGATTTAATTGTACTCTAAAGGAAGCCATGTGGAGGGATTTCACAGCAAAAGGAAGTTATAAGTGGATTGATATGTTACCACCATTATTAAATGAATATAATAACAGAAAACATCGGACTATTGGCATAGCACCTGTTAATGTAAAAGACAACTCGCTCCTGAAAACTGTTTATTCTAATTCAAATAAAATGGATGTAAAAAAAACCCAAAAGCACAAGTTGGAGATTTTGTACGCATTTCAAAATATAAACGGACTTTTGAAAAAGGATATACACCTAATTGTTCAACAGAAATATTTCGTGTTGTTAAAATACGTAATTACCATCCGAGATGTTACTATTTGGATTTACGAGGCTCGGCGATACGGGGTGGATTCTACGAGGAAGAAATTCAGCCTAGCAAGTACCCTAAGGATTATTTAGTAGAGAGAGTGTTAAGGCGAAAAGATGAACGTTTATTTGTAAAGTGGTTAAGAATTGATAAACATGAAAACAGTTGGATAAAATCTACAGAAATTTAATTAATTATAATATTGTACATTTTTATGTATTGTAATATAGTGTAAAAACTTTATTTCATTAAATACATGTCTTAAACTAAATTTTTTTTTTATTTATTCCTGTACTGCTTGAAAATTTCATGTTGTGCCTCGGCTAGGATGCCCGTCGAAGGTACTAAGGAGGTTACAGCTTTGAATATATATACTGTATAGAAATCGCCAGCCCAGTTTAAAATTTCTAATACGGTTTTGAGGTAGTTGGTTAATTCACCGCCGCAATCGCCACCATCTCTAGGGCATCGACTTGTGGTGGTCCCTAGCGGACAAGTGTCGAACTCTTCAAACACCCCTTACCCCTCCCATTGAACGAACTTGAGCTGCAGTGAATGATAGGTGGGGGGTGCGGGGAATGGCAGCGGGCGACAGAGCTGCGCTCTAACGTGTAAATAACAACTAAGACGATACAGGGCGTTACGGCAGCGCCCTGCAGCGGTGAAGTTCCCAAGCTGCTCATCATACGCTTCTGAAAAACGTAGAGTAAATCCTATCCACTCGCGACTTCTATACAGTATATATATATTCAAAGGTTGGAGCGAGTGGCGACAGGCTCGGGCTATTATGGTCGGGGTGGGCAGGGGTTTAGGGGGTAGGTACGTCAGAGGTTGTACGTTCCTGGGAAGCGCGCTTGCACACGGCACACGGCAGTGGGGGGGAAGGGATAGCGTAAATACCGTAGACGGCTGGAAGCACGATTCAGTTTGTTGCAATGAGGAAAAAATATGGATGATGATGGAAAAAATATTTTAAAAAAAACCGCTATGTCTTTCTGTGAAAGCGACTTCGCGCATGGCTGGTCGAGTGCGGAGGAGGGTGAAATAATCACCATTTCTAGTGACGGGGAGGAGGACTACGTCAACCATGTGCGAGGAGACGTATCCTCCACAACTGGTCGGGGATCGAGCGGTGTAGTCGCCAAAGCCGTCGCTGGACGCGGGAGGATCCGCGGGACCGCTCGCCGCTGGAATTTTCGTCGACGCGGACGGCGCAGCAGGTATCTGGACCACCACCACCACTCATCCCCAATTGCTGCTGTCCGGCATCAGTCTACTGCGAGTCGGACTGCAGCGCGCGGACCGCCACCGCCCCCTCATCACGATTGTCGTGGGGCGGCAGACGCCTCCTGCGGTTGGGACAGCTCCGTCGGCTACACCACACGCCTGGATTGGGGGGGGGGGGGGGGGCTGACGCCGCTCAGTGGCGTAGCCAGGCTTTGCGTATGGGGGGGATGTTAAGAAGCATGCCCGCCCCCTCCCCCCCTGTATTAAAGCGGGGTGGTCCGGGGGTCCTCCCCCGGGAAAATTGGGATTTTAAGGTGGAAAATAGTGCTATTTTAGCAGTTTTCGGTACTTAAATTTAAATATTGTAATGGTAAATTTTTTTAATAATTCTAATATGAAATTTGTTTGAGTGATGAATAAGAAATTAATTAAAGATTTGGCACTAAGGGGGGGGGGTTAACCCTAACCACCCCCCCCCCCCTGGCTTCGCCCTCGCTGATGGAGCTTGCGGGTCGCCATCACCACTGCCTACACCCAGTCCGGCTGCATCCCCTACCCCACTGTTGCAGTGCGGGTGGGACGCACCATCGGAAAAGGACAGCAGGCAAGTGTGTGGGTGTGCCGGGCTGGGCGAGAGACTACGAATGTTGGAAGAGGGCTTCAACGCAAGGTACGACAGCCTGGAGTATGTGCTCGGTGGGTTGAGCGTCGAGGTGCGGCTCCTGAACATGTTTTTTTACGTGCTCGATTTTGTGGCTGATGATGTAAATATTTTGAGGGGGTTTGTTGATTACGTGTTTTTTTTTTGTTAGTAAATAATCCTTTTTTTAATTTATTTATTTGGATTTATGTTTCGAGGTAACTGGCTATTGTTTCGAAGGTATTTTCACGTGGAAGAGTTAGTGAAAATAATGTACGCAAACATTAAAATATCGAGGACACTAACATGTAATTCCGGTACCGATTTGGGACCTTCACAAATCTATGCTATCAGAGTTAGTTGGTTAGTGATATGTTGCAATAAATTCGTTACAACTACAAATCAAAAAAGTATGATACCTGAGATTGAACCGAAATGAAGGTTTTAATTTTTGGATAAAATTTCATTTCACTTGTGAGCCACCTCCTGATAAACTTGGTAACATTATAAGCAAAATAAAAATTATATACAATAAATTATGATCTAATGCGTTCACACGCATGCACTTAGGAAGTGACACAAACGTGTCATTACCACAACGCCGAAATACCATAACGCCGAATGTCAAAATTGACCACAACGCCGACAGCTAGAAAACTGCTGTGTACCACAACGCCGAAATAACAACTGAATGAATTTGTGTGTGTTTCTTAAATGTACCTTAACGCCGAAATACCACAATCAAAACTAACCTTACCTTACCTAACCTAGCGTAATATAACCTAACCTACATAACTTAACCTAGCCTAACCTAGCTTAGCCTAACCTAACCTAGCCTTACCTGACCTAGTCTAACCTAACCTAGTCTAACCTAACCTAGTCTAACCTAACCTAGTCTAACCTAACCTAACCTTTGTGGCAGACCTGCAATGACATTTTTCAGCGTTAGTGTATTTCGACGTTGTGGTAATTCGGCGTTGTGGTACACAGCAGTTTTCTAGCTGTCGGCGTTGTGGTCAATTTGGCATTTCGGCGTTGTGGTGCGTCCTCGACACAAACAATGGATCGCTGTATTTCTTCTCTTAAACCTTAAAAACAGTTTTCATTCATAGTTAGTATTGTATTTTTACAGCTTTGCAGCGTCAGCTAAGCACGGTGGTATGATAAATATTGATCGGCAAGAGTACCAAAAATTTATAAAACTTTACTTAAATATAAATTAAACTTGTAGCAACACTCAGATTAACAATTCCGATTGTGATGAGCTCAGTTGATTACTTTACATTTCATTATTCTGTGCTTTCTCAGCTTTGTTCGAAGTCCAAACAGTTGTACTCAAATTTATAAAAAAAAATATGTTTATTAAGAATTATGTATGTTATATTAAACATACATAAATCGTATGTAATCACAATTTGACTTAAATTTGGACGTAAATGTTAACAGTATTTCATAAAAAGGCTACTGGTTTTTTTTTTTCTTCCGGTTATCTAGACTCTCTATGTGGAATAAATTGAATAGAATAACTTTCCTGCTTCCCCATTTCAAAACTCGCTTCCTTTTCTTTCGCGTCTCCAATAACTCGGAGCCCCCCGCTGTTGACCAGGAATGGGAGTAGTCTGGCGGTGTTTTCAGAAGACTGTGTCTCGAGCAGACCTCGTCAAATATCTGGTGGCGCGAGCAAGGGAAATGGAAAACTCCCGTTTCATCTCCGCAAACAGACTCTCCGGAGAGAGGGAGGTCTTAATTAAGAAATCCTCCAGGACCTCCTCTGCAGAAGAATAATGAATGATGAAACAGGCTTCCCAAAGTGGGGAGGAGAAAAAAAAATATTTAGCTTGCGTGTGTTTTTTAGCCTATTTAGTAGAGCAACATAGTTTAATAATGCATGTTGCAGAAACGGACTCAAATATGCAGGAAAGTGTTGTATTTAAGTTGTTTTAGTTAGAGAAAAATGGCTGAATTTTGGGCACACAGAAGTTTCAGGTGTTCCAGAAAATAAATAACTCAGGAAATAAATATAATAAATGCCAATTATTAATAAATTTTCAACCGACATTTACACGCATATTGAAAGTTCACAAAAGAACTGGGAAAGAAAAGTAAAAAATTAATAAATACATTTCTAAAACTGAAAAAATATATATATATTTTATAACTTAAAAAAAAAAAAGAAAATCACAATCAACATACATAACGGGAACGTTACCAAGCAAATTATTTGAGTAATAATATTTATCTGCCTAGTCGATCCGCTATAAAAGCTCATATACTTATTATCTTTTGTAACATTTTATTCAGTAAACAAATATTTGGAAATTAATGCCACAGTAATTTATAACATTTTTTTTTAGTTCTTAACCTTTTTTTTTTAAGGTTTTTTTTTTAGGTTAAATACAATAATATGTTAATATTATTAGGGAATTTTCCCGAGATGGAGCCGTTCCGATCATGGAGCGGAGCTGTCGGAGAGAGTGCGCGAGTAATTCTCTCTCATCACATTAAGGAGACGAGAGGTAATTCTGTTACGGAGCTGCTCTCGTTTGTAGCCGGCCTACGCCCCCCCCCCCCCCCCCCCCCCCAATTCTTCAACAGCCCTTCGCGTCGTTACGGGAATGAAATGAGAAGGAATGGATAAATGGGGCCCGGGGGGAAGGCATATCTTGACCAAATGACCGACATATTTCATCTCCGAAAAATCTTGGAGCGCGATGGCAGGCCTCGGTGACACATCCGTGAAAAATTTAAATCCATTTGGATAAGAGAACTGCCGGGAGGAACGAAATGGAACTTCTCTTTCCAAGAGCATCGTCAGTCTGATGTGAGAGAGAACATTTCGGAAAAACTTTACGAGAGAAAATAAAGAAAAGCCCAAGCGTAAATGCAACCTCGTGGAAATCTTAATATGTATTAATGTTCGAAGTTTTAGAACGCTGCTTGTTTCAATCAATGTGCGAGAAAAATTTGTGATCTCTGAACCCACATGTCAAACTACGTTTTAGCTCGATATGCAACATTTTTACATTTAACTTGAAACTCGATGGTTTTTAATATTAAAATAATAATATAAATAATATAAAAATCCTTTTCTGCGAAGTAATTGTCACGAAAATGTTTCACTACTGATACTATTCAATTTTCTACAAAAAAATATAACCAAAAATTTTTAACAAGTTGGTCATCAAAAATACTAACATTTTATCTTAATATTGCCATGGCTGAGATAGAGTAAAAAAAAAAAAATGTTGTAACATGTTCTAATTCTAGAAAAGTATAGTGTGTCGTATGCATATCAAAAATTCTAATGCCTAATAATCACATTTACATTTTGCTTAATGAAAAAATATTTCTGAGTTTTTCTCTGTGACCTGAACAATGATTTAGCCTCACAGAGCCTGATTATTTTTATCGATACTAAAACACGTCATTTTTTTAAGGGTATTAATAACCAACCTTTGTCGCACAAATAACTTCATTCACTACACCTGTGTGCATAGATCATAAAACAGTGTTTTTGTAAAGTATAAACGAAAAAAAATAGGTTTTTCAACCTTATTCATCATTAATAGTCTGATCTATTTTTATTCCAACACTGTTGCAATATCCGGTACTATTTTATGCGAGGTCCACTATTCATAATTGTGAATTAACATTTCAAAACATGTTAATATATCACTTTTAAAACTAATATTTTTTTCCTATATGTGAAAAGCTGGTAAATTGTGTTTTATGCTAAGCAGTTTTTGATAGATTCTAAGTGGAACCTTCATTTTATAAAAAAAAATGATGCTATGAATGACCTATGTAACGGAAAAATAATATTTTTTTTTAACAACGCCATGAGCTGGTGCAACTATGAAAAGCGGCGTTCTCATTGTTAAAAAAATAACCAACAATGCGTAAAATGGAAACACCAAATTTACGAGCTAAGAATCATGCGACGTTAAAACTGAGGGAACAGAATTCATAAATAACCATAAATTTCTTGACGAGGAAGTTTAAAATTATGTCATAGGGTACTGCATTATAGCAACACATGCAAAATAACAACCAATTATTTAATTAACGGGTGAGGTCGATCACCAAAAAAAAATTGTTCTGTACACATACGACTATAAGCACAAGAGTGCTCGTATATCACGAGGTGCGCTGGGGAGGGTGTACATCACCCTCGCAAAGTCGGAGGAGGGGTTGGTGGGGTGTGGGGGAAAATAAAAAGAAACACGCTGCACGCACGAAAATGTTCGCGCGTGGCGATACGCATGCATCAAGACTGGGAGATAGCGGCTAAGGAACTTGATGAATATGAGCAGGAAGCCGGGCTCAAGTGATCGCGGCTCATATTTTACTGCTAATGGCCGGGTAGATTAATCACACGTGGCGGCGGGCGTTGCAAGAGGGGAGGTTGGTTGTTCTGAAGAAGGAAGGGGGTGTAAGGACTGTAGCGAATGGCTCAGGGAATAGAGGGGAAGGGACGAACCATGGTGAAGGGGGTAGGGGGAGAAAGTGTTGAGAGAGAGGTTTGCAAGGAACGCCACCAGATTACCACTCGCTGGAATAAGAGCGAAGCAGGAAGGGGTGGGGGAAAAAAAAACCACTTCCACACAGTAACCTACCCCTTCTTCCCAGCTCGAGGGACGAGTAACGTTTTCAATTGAGCGCCATTTCTTATCGCGCGCGCAACGCGACTGTTCCCTCAGATAAGGATTGAAATGGCTGGGCTAGAAAAGGAGGGGAGGCATCGGTTCGGGAAGAACGGAAAAGCGAAAAGGGAGTGAGAGAGAGCGGGAGCGAGGGATGGTAGGGGGGAGGGGCTTGGTAGATCTAGGAGGTTGGGAGTTACAGACAGAGAAAGTTACAGGGGGGGAGTTGACGGAGAAATATACCCGGGTGTTTCTTCATGCGAGTTTGGCTTCGCTCCAGCGGCTACGACTAAGTCGCAGCTGCCGCGCAGGGGCCAGATGACCTTCCCCTTCCCCCTTGGACTACCCTCCCCGATTCCAAAAACGTGGAGAACTTCCCCTCCTGCTCACACTTCCATCTCCCCCACCCAAACCCCGCCAGGCGAACACCACTTTCGGCATCCCCCTCGCAGAGAAAAAAAAAAAAAGGGCTGGGACCAAGTTATGAAATACAACTAAACTGACATTTAGGAGCTTCGCCTGTAACAGCAAATGAAGCATCCAACAGCCTCTCCCCCTCCTCCTTTTCTCATCCTTATTTTTCACCACTATTCCCCACTCCTTTTTCCCCTCATCTTTCGCGTTGATTTGTGGAGCTCCTTGTTTCGCCTTCCGACCATTCTTCAGGGTCTGCCAGAAGCAGGGAGGAAGACCGTAGATATACTAAGATCCAAGAACGATACAGGATCTATGTTCTTCCCGCCAGTTTTTCCGAAGTTGAAAACGCATCGCCTCGGCAAAACGATGATAAAAAATAATAATTACTGGATAAAATGAGGACCACGCCACCGTTGATTCGAACGGTTTGTACTTTTTTTTTTTTTTTGGGTTTGATGTACACCAGTCAAATTATCGCCATCATCCATTTTGAAAAGCTGAGCATCAAAGCAAAAGTGTGGCGGGTCAATCACCCATTTATTCAGCAATGAGGACGTTATATTACGACTCGCACAACTACCTAGTTCAAAGAATTTGGAGAAGGGAAAGGCGAAAGTCTTTTCGTAGGGAAGTTGAACTATTTCCAGAAACCATGGAAAAACTAACATCAAGACTGTTCGACCCGGACTTAGATTCAGGCCTCCGGGAAGATTAATTCCACTGTCTTGGCTGCAAGCATGATCACTGCTATCTCCGTGCTGTGACTTCTTCCATTAAGTTCATTTCATTTGTTCCCGGACTTAACATACCATATTCTCTTTCAAAACCACCATTTTTTAAAGTAATAGAAGTTACTGTCGTTGGTTTTTCGGAGTTTAAAAGATCATCACTGTGTCTTCTTATGTGTGAACCGAATTGCACCACAAAGTTATTACTTACACGAAATTCCAATGTGATCCTTGCAAGTGCCCATTTGTTTCTCGGACTATTTATTATACTTTCTCGCCACTCCAACAAATTATTATTATTTTTATTTCAGTGAGGGTTCAGAGCGAAATGTTGATTTTTTTTTTGCATTGCATACCTTCAAATTATAATGACGTGTCCCTTAAGTTGGTGATAAAGATTCCTCTCACTTATGATATAGAAAGAAATAACAATAATGACTTAAATGCACCCCTTCACAAATCAACATATGGTTTTGTTTTAATTCATGTACCCTGTATTTAGTACCATCTCGAAAGAGATAAACTTGTCATGTAAATGCAATCAATTAGGTAAATACTATATTGTAGAAAGGGTGGCGATATTTGCACAATATAAAACCATTATATTTTGAACCAGCATAATTTTTAATGTGTAAAATCTTAGCTCCTAGTGTACGGTATTTGGTAAGAGTAGTTTTGTGAATGGAACGGAAGTCGCATGGAACGGAAATGTGTAACCACGGTGCTGCCATCTGTGTAGGATACCACGAACCGATGTTCAAAGAGCCAAAGGGAACCGTTTTAATATTGACTGCTTAGTGAATTTAACTAGATGAGCAGTATTTTAATAAAATTCTTTAACGAAAATCAGGTTCAAATCCAGGTTTTAGTAGTTATGTTTTCAAGGGTTGTTTTTCCTTTTTTTATTTATCGGAAACCTATATAGTTTGGTCTGCAAATTGTATGATTCGTTAGTCGACGTGGCTACTCTGGCACTAGAATTCTAACGGCAGGTGCGGAAACTATGCGTGATTCGGGTCCATAAATTTAGTTAAATACACAATTTGCCTATATTGATCCCACTCAGAGTGTAAAATCTAACCTGAAGTTATGAGCGAATGCATGTGTTCTCATATTGCAAATATAATTATTATAATACGAAACTCGGACACACGAAATTTAGCATATAATTCTTTAAAATAATCCCGAGCGTAATAGACGTATGCAAATAATGTTTTTCATAACTACAATTATGCACGTAAATCATACGTAGTTTCCACAACCGCCGCTAGAATTCACTGCCGGAGCAGCTACATCAACTATTCGGAATTTTAGACTATATAACGAAACGGCTCTGATAAAAGCAAAAAAAAAAGACTTGAAAAACCTGGACCTGATTTTCGACAACGAATTGTATGACAATAATGCCCATCTTGCTAAGTTTAATTAACCAGTTTATAAGGTTTTTCTTTGGCTTTGTGGAATTTGGGTTGGTACCATCCGTCACAGACTGCGGCACCTTGGTTACAAATTTCCGTTCCATGCAACTTCCGTTCCATTCACGAAATCACTCCCACCAGATGCCTTTTACCGAGAGGTAAGACGTTAGACATAAAGAAAAAAGTGTGGGGGGTTATATGGGGAAGGTGGTGAGAGGGGAGAAATGCTCTCACTTTCGACGAGTCTCTCTCCCCCCCCCCCCCCCCCCGGACGAAGCTCAACCCCAATCGTAGCAGCGTCGTCGTTAATTATGCAACAAGCGTTATCGTTAGCGGCGGTCGGAATGCGGATCGGAAATGCTAGCCTGCAGGGTTTGTGCGCGCGTGTGTTTGTGTTTTGTGGTCTGTGTGAGTGAGAGAGGCGGGGATCGTGATGTAGGAAGGGGGGGGGGGGGGGAACTGGTTATGAGGACTGAGTGCATGCACCGCTCGCTATAAATCGCATTACTGTGTTATCTCGCAGCCGAAGAGAGAGATGGTCAGGCGGGGGGGGGGGGGGGGGGGGGGGGGTAATTTGCATCGCGCATGAGCCCGCGAAACGCAGCGCAAGTTCCGCGCGCATCTGTCTGACGCACGTGGCGCGGCCGAGGGCTAATTTGCCGAAGATAAATTTACAAACAGCTCGTGAGTTTTAATGTCCCCTTAATTAGGGATGGCTCGTTGTACCAGGAGGGGGGTAGCTGGGCAGAAGTTAGGCCTGCGAAAGCGAGTGGGTCATCCCTCGGTGGAAAAAAAAATAATAATAATCACAGCGGATGTGCAGAAATCAGCCACGCTGAAAGAGGCCGTATTGAACTGCGAACAATCTCGTAAATTACTAACGTCAAATTTTTTTTCACCCACCTCACGCAAAATACTCATCAATTATTCGCTTTAACGATTTTTTTGACCCCCCCCCTCCCCCCAATCCAGAGCATGTTGATTGCTGCCGTTGCAATTCAATCAGCAAACCATTATTTTGTGGTTACTGCAAGGTATTCCCTGGCCATGCCGTAGGGAGTGGCAAGGGGGGGGGGGGAGAAATAAATGTTTTCGAGCAAAATTATGGTAGTTAATAATCCAGTGTTTGACATTCGGAAAACTTGCTGACAATACACCCGAGGGGAGATCGGACGGTTAGTATTTCTGGAAAGTTTGAGGGGAGGAGGGGTGTTCGGCAGTTTCCTAGCGTCGTGTCGCCGCTAATTACTTTCGATTACGGTTTCGCGGCAACGCAATTATTAGTTATTACGCCCACAACCCCTGACAGGCACGAGGGAGATTGAAGGAAAAGATAGGAGCGGGGGAGAGAGAGAGGGTGTTGGTTCGTCAACAAGTAATTACGAATTAAACCGGGCGACGCGGTAATAAACGGGACGGCAAGTTCTGCCAACAACACGGGAATAAACATCCCCTATAATAGCGGGCAGGCCTTGCCAAGTTTTCAGGCATTGGGGCGTGTTAACTCACTCTCTCGACAGTAATGTTGCTTTCGCTCAGTCTCAGCTCATTAAATGTTTACTAGTTTGTCATTTTTTTAATATTTATAATGCACGTGATAACGTAAATTAAACTGTTTCAATGTTTAAAGAAGAGAAAGAAGATCTTAACATTTGTAATGTCACTATATGTAGCATTGACAATGGAAACGATTGTCAAATTATAAATATTATGTATTTTGAGTACTAGAGGCTTTACAATTCAAGTTCGAAGAATAAGTTAGTAACAAAGATTATTAAGTCACTAATTTAGGATAATTTCAGTGTGAGTTGGGATCCTGGTCATGCCATATATGCTGTTTTTGTGTTTAATTAATACGTGTTGACTTATTACAAAATAATCTGCACTTCTATAGAAATGATCTTACTGGTATCATCAGAATTAAACAAAAATGAGTTCACAAAACCATTTAATTATAATTTGACTAATTTTTTGGTCGTTATATTTTTCAGTGATATATATTTTCTATTACTTGCCAATAAAAAATTTTCGTTATACAATTTCTACGAAGATTAGTAATTTGTACATTTGCTTTTAAAGTCTCATAACTTACAAAATTGTAACACAACAGGTAATCACTGCTTACACAGCATCGTCAGTTATTTCGTTCTTGCCATTGAATATTATCTTTAAAGTTATCTTGGCAGACATATTCACCCCCATTTATTAGCAATTGACCGTTAAGAGGTAACTTTTAAAATATTATATAATATTTTATAGAGTATTTTGCTTAAAAAAAAAGCTTACCCACGCTTAACTCAAGGGTAATTCGAAAAAAATAAAATTCTTCGCTTGCGCATGTGAGAGAACTGGGTGGAGATATTAACATCATTTTTGTGGCACTACGAGTAGATGCTCGGTAGGTATTGAGTAGTGGTTTTAGAAGAGCATGTTGCGGATGATTCGCCCGATACAGCAACTTAGAATGAAAGAATGAATACGGCAGCCTACCCGCAATGCTCCCTATAATTGCCGCTGTCGCGCGTTGAACAGAAAAAAAAAAATCGATTTCTGAAAATCAACTCAACCAAAAGAGAGAGAAAAAAACAAGGGAGCATCTTTGATTCGATAGTTATTAAGGGAATTTCGAATTCGCTATTATTTAACCAACAATAACGTGTCGCTCTGATGGTGAAGATGATTACAGAAAGACTGGATTAAGATCCGATAGTGAATAAGGTATGTAAAAGGCGATAACCATTCCCAGGAGACAAAGAAAAAATCATCAACCATTCTACGGACGTTGTTATGGAGATAAACCCGCAAAATATGGCGATAATGTTAAAAAAAATAATTGTGAAAAAAAATGTTTTTGAGTTGAAAACAGACTGTCTCCCCCCCCCCCCCCCCCTTCTTCCTAAGTCATTTCACCCAATTAAACCCTGGAAAATTCACGCACAAAATGTCATGATTCTAGTCCTCACTGTCTTCATGCTACGCCAACTACAGACAGAAAGACATACAGAAAACATCCTTTTTTATTACTATAGAAGAAGATGTATACGTCATCTACTTTTTTTTACAAGATAAGTACTTATTCCAGAACATGTTTTGCAGTCACGAAATGTTAATTGGTTATTTAAATATATTTTTTTAACGAACACTGACAACATGATATTGTTTCCCAAAAAAAAAATGCTGACGAAGTACAGTGAAAGTGCATTTGAGAACTGTGAAAAGTGTCATGACAAAGACTGTAGCTGGATCAACACGGCGGAGTTGTCTGGCAATGAAGGGTTGCAACGCTGCAAGGGCAGACACTGCACCTAAACTCCGCTACAGCCGCGTCATAAGAAGGGCGAGGAGGGGTGGTCAAACTCTGGACAATTATAACGACGAGCGTCCAGCCCAGTACCTCCCTAGTCGCCAGGTCGTAAATCCCGGGGACTAGCAGACTGTGTAACGGCCGCCCGTAAAGCCGCCCCGCGTTGTTGCCACGTCTCGCCCTGGAAACTAATTGCACGCTGTGGCCAAGTCCCACTGCGCTGTATTGCCACATCTTCGCTCAGGAAACTCGCTGCGCTTTGTTCCACACCGTCTTACTTAGGAAAAACATAGAACGCACTTTGTCAAGTCTCACCCTCATACGCATAGAGCTACGTTGTCACGTCTTCCCCGGGAAACTCGCCGCGCTTTGTCGCAAAGTTTCGCCTAGGAATCACATAGTACTCTGTTACCACATCTCACCTCTGTGACGCAACGAGCTATGTTGCCATGTCCTCCTCTCTAAACTCGTCTTTGTTGCCACATCTCGCCTAGGAAAAACATATTAAGTTGTTGACACCGTCACGCCCCTGCGATGCAACGCGCTATGTTGCCACATATTTTCATCGAAACTCGCCGCGTATTGTTGCCACATCATGCCCTAGAAACATATCGAGCGCTGTTGCCACGTCTCATCCCGGCGATGAGCCATGCCGTTGTCCTGAGGTTAACACACTTCACCACTCGCCACATCAGTTTGTTTAATCCATGCCATTATTTGATTTTCAATAAATTCCCTAGATTTTATTGCCGCAGAGTTAAACTTTTATTTATGTTTTTGAAAATATTCAATGTTTGAGAGTTTTTGCCAAACTATGTTTGTTGTAATGCACATTGGTATGGGACAAGCTCAGTGTAAGTTACTGAGTCTTTATTATAATGACATTACGTAGATACAATACTGGTTTTCGAAGATGAACTATCGTTTAACTAATGTTGTTCTACACATAGATTTACAGTAAATTATTTTGCTTCTAGTTTTAAATTATTTTTAGTAGACACACAAATTAAGATTTTTTTAGTACTTAGGCATTAGTATTTGAAATATTTAGTTGGTTTAAAAGTATACTTGATAAAAATATTAATCTGCTATATTTTTTTGATTAAAGTTATTTTAAACGCACTCTAAACGAACCTGAACCTTAAATAATCAACGAGAAGAGCATATTGTCGCAATCATGTATATTCCATTATAACATATGAAAAGCATTCACCTTTGTTTCAGCAAGTGAGCACATAAATGGACTTGAATATGTAGCCTGAAGCGAAAAAAAAATCTTTATTGGTTGGTTTTAAAATCAGATTTAATGCTACGTTGCCAATATTTCAGCCAAATTTCAACTGAGTAGTGATCTCAAAAAATTGTAAAATAAGATCAGAACTGTAACTCTAGTCACCTGTAATTATTATACTTTATTGTGCCGTGGTGTGATAAAGTCAAAATTTTCTGTACCTCCGATAAAGGGTTATAAAGTTATTTTGCAGAAACAAAGCTATCCGAATGATCACGCACACGTGTTTCACATTCATTGTTAATTTTTTTTTCCTCCTGTATTGTTACATTACTTACGACAGTTCGGCAGCACGTGTTTCGTTATGAGTCCGACGACGTCGTCTGAAGTTAACATTAGGAAGAGCAAGCAGGGCGTGAACAATAAAAAAAAAACCGTGTACCGGAACACCAGCTACGGGTCCGTGCTGCTCTGTGCTAATAACAGGGCATTAATCACCGTGATAACGAAGGCATCGCGCGCCCGGCAAAAGCCATAAATTTCGCTGGGGAAATTAATCTGGAGTTTCGAGATATTATTTCAAGTGTTTCTTCCTCGGCGTTAATTTTGTCTTGAGCCGCAGCCAGATTTCCCCCGCAGCATCCTTTCCGCCTCCTCTCCCCCCACCCCCCTTGCCATACCCTTATCTAATACCATTATTTTATCCTCTCCGTGCTCTGCTCGTGAATCCAGGCCACATCTAGTGCTGGCCCCGTAATGACTTTACGATGACCATCCGGAACCCCCTTCCCCTCACCCTAACCCCTTCTGCACCCCCTTAACCCCACCCCTCCCTTTCCCTACATTGCATCAGATTCCCGCCCCACAGAAGAAAGCGCATTGCCGTATAATTTGAGAACTTTCCGTACAGACTGCTACAAACGATGCTAGCACGATTTTTTTTCCTCTTCCTAATACCCTCCCGCCACGTCGTAGGCTTTTTTTTTCCTGACAGTCGAAAATATGGCTACTTGGTGTCATATGCAGGACGGTCGTTAGAAAGTATATTAATTAAATGGTCGTTTGCAGTGATTGACTAAGATCAAACATACACACACACACACCTAATTATACAAACACACACACAATTATTTTTACTTGCTATTTATTATTCTCTTAAAACAATATCTTTTTTTTTCTTTTAAATATCCTCCCATATAGTCAGTCATTCATGGCTCTGTAAATGAAGGTTTGGGTATACATACTGATTAATTTATTTAGCACACGTCTTCAATATCTGTAAATGAATCATAAATGCATCTATATATATTATAATGACCTTGATGACTGTGTCTGTACTATTTAATACTATAATAGATTACACCTAGGCAATATTATTTCCACATATCTCTTCACAAATTCTAGTGTTTCAAAAATGAATATCGTTTCCGCACACAAGTTGCACAAAATGTATCATTGATGGGTGTGCGGTAATTGTCTATGGTACTGCAAATGAGCTTGAAAATGTGTTTTGGTACAAACATTTACATGAGTTAAATAATAATTTATACCTGAGCGATTTCAGGGCATCAGTGGAGCAAAATATTATTAGTTTTGTTTTAAGATTATTTCTTTTTCGGAGCATTTAATTATTGTTATGCATACTTAAGTCTTACACCAATGCATCGTAAAATCAAATAAATGTTTAATATTTTGAAACTTAATCATACTGTTGACGCTACCGCATATGTAGACCTATATCAGAGACCAAACAACAGTAAAAACCGCAACATTAAAGTTTAAAACGGCCAAAACTTACGTTAATAATTGTTTTTAGCCCTTTTATCAGAGTAAAATTAACAGGGCTAAAATTATTTAGTCTGCTGATCCAGCTCGTTCATTATTAATCATGACTCTTGGGTTACAAAAAAACCTACTTGCAGTTTTATAAATAGATAAAGATATTTTTAATTCATAAGATAAAATGTCAACTAAAGTAGTGTTTCTCTGTTTCTCGTAAGTATGATAAATGAACTAAAATTACTGGAAATGCATGATTATATCTTTAAACATCCAAGCAGATTTCAAAACACTGTTGTTTTTTTTCCCCCCACAGGCGAAAAACCTCTTGCATTTCTTCTTTTTTTCTTTCTTTCAGAGCACTCGATTCCCAAGAGTACGTATTTGCTGCAGGGGTGTTGTGATACGTCATTAAAATACCTACGGTGGTTCCCCTAAGGCTTCTTCATAATGAGGACTTAGAGAGCCCAGACGGCAGGACGAGTGAGCCAAACGTCCAACTAACTTCTTCCGGCCCCGCGCTTCTTCGCCGTCGATGAAGGTAAATGGCAGGCAGAGAGAGGAAAGGACAGAAAGGAGGTTAGAAAATAGCACAAAAAAAAAGAAGAGAGAGATAGAAATCCCTGGTTGTACGTCTGTCCTTTCCCTTTCCTCCCTCGGTCCTAGAAACTCTTTCATCTCAAGACACGGAGGGTCATTTTCTTCTGGAGACCGGGTGACGTTACTTCAGGAAACTTTCTCTTCGAATCCTCTCTTTTTTTTTTCCTTTTTCAGATTTTTTTTTTTAAGCACAGATGACTTCAGCTGACAAGGAACCCTTATTTACTTGTAACATTTTCCCTTCCTTCTCGTTCCATTCCTTCACCACCGCCGAAGGGGAAAAAAATCTTCTTCTGTCTACCGCTTCATCAATTTTGCCACCTCCAGCAGCGCACTCCGACATCGACTGCCGAGCAACGGGATTCAAGTCCAGTGACGTGGACTCGTTTTCCCGTTTCAGCGTCCACACTGTTAAAAATCTACACCCTTAAATTCACGAAGAACGTGGGTTACAAATTATTTTCCAGGTTGTTGTACAAATTTTTCGGTTGTCTTCGTAAGTTTACGGGTAGTCTACTTATTTCTTTTGCATTGAACGTCTTAGTTTACCAACAAAAACCTTAAAAAACTGAGGTCGACAGCAATAACGCCCTTCTTCCCTACACTTGTCTGTTTGCCCTGTTTGCAGTGGAGTACGGAACGAACACGGCGTAGTTTTGACGAAGATACAGTTATCTGAAATTTCGAACGACTCTTTGTTTATTCAAAGTAAATTCTTCGTTGAAAAGTCCGTAAATTTACTGTATTTTCTAACAGTGTGTGATTATTCTGGATAGTCACGGCTAGGCCTTTTTATTTGCTCATTACTACATAAAAAAAAAACCACATGGGCGCGTGGAAGGAATTTAGCCATTAAAAGGCTGACAACAACGAGACAGCTTCAACAAGAACAGTAAAAGCAGACAGGCAACAAACCTGTACAAACGCAGCAAACACACAAAACACAACAATGAAAGTAAACAGGTATTACGGACGACACAACGACGACAGCACCGACTAACACAATATGTTTCCTATGCCAAAACAGTTGCTACGTTTCGGGAACAGGCATCTGTTCCAGTCGACAGGCACAAAACAGACTGATCATCAGCCTTCAAACGGAATTATTGCGCTGTCTGATGTTTAAAGCTTTTTGTACGTGTTCATCCGTGGTAAATCGTCGTTTTGTCCATAATACCTGCAATTTTCATCGTTGGGGTCCATCTTTTCGACATCAGTGAATTTACAGTCTTGTTCTCTGTGGGTTTTTGTTGTTTCATTTTTAGTTCTCAATTTTTCATTCTTTGAATACTTATTTTACATGTTGTATCAAAAACATTATTGTTATGGTGTTAAAAATGTATAGCTACATATATGCCATCTTTTTTTTTTCTCCCCAACTCAACGCTTCTGAAGATCCGCAAGACCAAAAAAAAAAAATGGAGCACGTCTCCTTTCAGAAATTCCCGGTTTGCAATTGTGTCCTTGTAATTCTCCGCGTTCCTACAGACTGCACCTCGCCGTAACATCGCTGCTTCAGGGGGGCGGGAAAGAGAGGGAGCGTTGAAATACGGCCGGTAAAAAAAGGAGAAGGTGGGGGAGGAGATATTACCACCAACCCCCCTCCCCCCCCAAAACACACCGCCGACCCAGACGGCCGTCGGGACGTGCGTCGTCGCACCCCTCAGAGGCCTCGGCGGGGCTTTAATTAAAAACCGAGAGGGGTTGCGCGGGGAATTACGCGGACAAGTCGTCGCGAAGGGGCGGTCCGCCGCCGCCTGATTACACGAGGGGAAACACAAGCTATGGGGGGGGGGGGGGGGAGGGAGCGTGTGGGGAAGGGAGGGTGGTTTAATCTTTGGAGTCGAGACGCAACGACCGCAGTTGAAGTTGGCTGCATGACTGGCAGCCGAGTTAGCCAGGTCCGTCCGACTCAGGATGAAGCCGTCCCAGTCCACGTCAGCTGGAAACTGCCAATCGGAGTATTAAAGCGTGTCCGCCTTGGATGTCAAATACAATTATTGCCTGATTAAATTCTAGCTCGTATGAAGCTACTTCTCAAGTTGAAAAAAAATTCCATAAAATTTGAGCGTACTGAGTTTAGTTTAGTTGAAAAATAATACACTCGAACGCATTTCACACTTTAAAATAAATGAACATTCGTGATGATGTTACTGTGAAGGAATTATACACTATTATTAGTTATACGTCTGTTTTATTTAAACAAAAATTTATATTTTAAATTAGTTATTTAAGATATTTGGTAATTTTTCTCTTAATTATATTATATATCCCCAGAATAAATGTCCATAAATCACCAATAAATATAACATTAAAATTCAAAAGCACTTAAAATTTCTAACTAACTTACATCTTTTTTTCATGGTGTGTCGGATTCACACAAAATAACTTGAGAAATTTTATTTTAAGATCACATAGAATCAAAGCAGGAAAAAAAAATTCTATAAGTAAAATGGTACATCCTGACCTTTGAACATCAAAATTACTGCGATTGTAACATTTTAGTGACGTCAAATATGAATGAAACATATCAATATATAACGATTGCAAGAAATTTGAAGTAAAATTATATTGTGTGTAATTGACTCTTCAGATAACTTTCCACGTCCATCAAATTCATACAGAGAATGCTGCTAAGATTATTAGATAAGTTCCGTTGAAACGGAATGCCAATTATCAAAGAAGACTAAAAAAAATGTGAGCGAGTCGTTCAGTACTCGCCAGTAATGTGTAACAACTAACATTTGGTAAAGAACAAATTTACGTGTTCTCATGTTGCAAATACACTTATAATACGAAACTCGGACACAAAATTGAACGTAGAATATTAAAAAAAATAATGCTGACCTTGATAAATATGCAAAAATTGTGTTTTCGGCTACACATTTCTGGACGTGAATCACACATAGTTTCCACACCCGCCGCTGGAGTTCACAGCTGAGCAGTTACATCGACTATCGAATCATTCGATTTGCAGAGCGTAAAGTCAAAGTATACGATTACAAAATTACTATCCGGCCGAATACCGGATAAAAATCAAGTATCCGGCCAGATACCGGTTTAAAAAATTACGAAATATAAAATTTAGGTAGTTTATTTAAACAAATATAATCACCATATTTTCATTTTACAACAACAAAAAATTGGTACTAGTTCTACACTAGGGGCAAATTACGGTTACGTTTGACAAAACCAACCAGAATAAAGTTATGCTCTCGTTGGGCCACAGCTGCAGCCAATCAGAAAACACTCTCCTCTGAAGCGAGATTGTTTCAAAGGCAGGAGAATTTACAAGAACCTAAGTAATTAATTGCCACCCTGAAGATGGCGACTACAAGGTCAACCGAAACGTCAGTGAAAATCTTCGTCTTCTAAGCGGCTAGAACCCATAAGCCAAGAAAATTCTGACTGTAAGTCAAGTGCACGATTGTCAAGTGTTTGCCGTCTCCCGTAAGAAAACGTACTTTCAGAAATTGTCCATTATTTTGAAAGAAACATGTTTAAAACATAAGTTACTGAAAATCCCGTTATCACAACCGACCAATTTATGCCTTAATTGAACTCATGCGTTTGTGCTGCGTAAGAGTGCATTACGTCATCGTGTACTGTTCAAGCAGTCGCGGAGTAGCTGTTATGTGGTACAGCTAAGGTTACGGGCACCAATTAAAGCAAATGTAGTCTGCCTGCGATTCTCGCACAAAATGCGGTTTCTATGTTTAAAATGTTCGTTTTCAAGTTTAATCTATTTATAATTATCGTGCAAGGCCTATTGTTATTATTTTTTGCATTTATTTGTTTTCCTAAAATGGTTAGGCCTATCTAGAGATCCGAGTAAAAAAAAAAAAGAGCCAACTTAGGAAGTTTTTCAGGTTTTTGCTGTATTCATTTATCAAATAAACCCTTTACACAAGATTTGTTCGCTTTGGTCGTACATTATTGCCACGTCTGCATCCAAAGTTTTAGTGCGTGCATAAGTGTACAAATCGTGTTTTTTGAAAGTTCAAACGTGCTATTATTACTACCCGGACGCACGAGGGTAAGTAAAAATAAATATATATTTTTTTATTAAAATTTTATTACGTGCTGTAATTTAATTTATGTGCAAATAATAAAGATAATAATATGTTTAGCATTTATTTAATATAACGTATGTAAAAAAAATATTTTGAAATTATTACATGTTTACTTGTGACTTCAATTTCATTGAACTATTTAGGAAAAAACATATTATTTTTAATTACCTTAAAAATTGACTATTTATAAAACTGGTTCATAATACAGTAAAACCTGCTTACCCACGCCTTTTGCACCTTCTGCACCTTTGACAGCACCTCCTCTATCAGATATTTTTGCACAAGATTCAAACCCGTGACCTCGTGGTTTTCAACTGGCTAACGAGTGAAAAATAAAAAGCTTTTTTAAAATTACCTGTTGTTTTTTGGCGTCAAAGGAATTTCTAGCCCTTAGCGAACTCTTTTTCTGTTCTGAACTCTTCGCAGGAAGTCCGGGTGGAGGGGAGGGAGAGGGGGTAGACTTGATTTCCGGTGGTCACAAAGCTCAGGAGACTCCACGGGTCCTTTGTGCTTTTTTAACGGGGTCGTTCCTAGCCGCAGTCTGGTAAAAGTACACCCTCCTTCCTTTTTTTTCTCTCTTTTGCCTCAGTAACAATCACCACACCCCTTCTCTGTTGGCCGGTTAAGAGCGTGGGTGGCAATCTCGCCTCCTTCTCTTCCGAACCCCCAACCTCCACAAACTCCAGGTCCTTTAACCCTTTTCCGAAAGGGCCAAGTTGCAATCGGCAGTTCTGTCAGCGAGCCAAGCAGGACTGTATGCACCTTGCCAACAGAGGCGGTTGTCTTGAGAAGACGGACCAACTCGGCACGTTTCCCTGTTACCACCCCTCTATCCGACCGCCCCCTAAACCCCTCCACAGCCAAACATCTCACGTCATCCTGGCTAATGATCCAAGCAATGCCCCCCCATCCCTTATTTCCAAACTCTCTCTTTTCTCTATCGCCCGCTCTCTCCTTACCACCTGCCATCAGTGTTTACTTCATTCACCAACGCGTTACCTCTTGATTATAATTAGGGGCACGCATATTTAGCGAAAAGTTTCGGAGACTAGCTGAAAGTCAAAAACACTGTGTGGCATCCATCGTCTGTGTTTCGTGATCGGGTGAGTTTCTTTTTCAGGTACATGCCTGAGTGTTACAGCACCAATCACAGTGATTCAGTGTGGAAGCAAACGTGAGCTGAGTGGTTCAGTCAAATAAGACAACGATTTCTCTCGCAGACAGCCGTCCAATCACAAGGATCAAACCGCTGGTGCGGGTATGCCTTGTTGCAATCTAATAGCCATTCAGTTTTTTTTTCTCGAAAAAAGCCTGCCCCTATTTATAATGTATCGTTTCAGCTTGAAATTTATTTGATCTGAAGGTATATCACCTATAGTTAAGATTTTTACTATGAGCTTTTATTTAGAAAAAAAACTTCAACACCAAATTACAAAATATTCATCTGAACTTATTAAAAAATATATACATACCGTTTTTATATACTATATTTTCTGAGAGCATTACTCATTCTTCCAAGAAATAGTCAAACAAAACACCTAAATGTAAAAAAAATATATATATTTTGTATATATCTTATCCAAACACAGTGGTCAAGTCCTGATAAGTAGAGACTGGACAAATTCGCGGTTTCATTTACCTCTAGGATAGACACCACGATTGTACTCGGACAAATTACACCTGCTCATTGGCTACTGACTCGTGACACCTGTTAACTGGGATTCTAGTGATTCGATACTTCTTTTGTTGAGGATTTTTTTCATTGACTCAGAGTCCTTCAGGTAAACTATGGTAAAATCACTGAAGCATGATGAAGGTATACGAGTTTGGATTCTAGCCTATCGCGACATCAATCCGCGAATTCTTCAGTCTCTATACTGATTTGCGATTTATCAACTATAAACACAGAATCCTTTACAGCGGAATAATTAAACGAGATATTGTGAGGACTGAATTAATGCATTATATAATTGAAGGCAATTAATTACAAGCTAAACCGAAAACACAAAAGAAAAAAGACGGCGCAGCTAACTGATGATTTCAAGCAAGGCACGGAAACTGGTTTTCAGAAGTCAAATTAAGAGGCTGCGAATAAGAAAACGGTCAATCACTTTTGGACAGAACAATGAACGTGTCGTTAAACCAAACATTAACAACAACAACACACTCACAAATGTTCCTGGTTTCAATTCGTAAACGTCGTTAGAAGGTGATAGCTACAAATATAATTATTTATTTCACTTTACTTACCTTAGATTTAAAATGTAATTTTTTTACTATCCTTCAATCTAAAATTTGATTTTTTTGTGGTTCTTCAGTTAAAACCCTTGGAAATTCAGTTGCCAACGATATCACTTGTAAAACTATAAGACAGAACCATGTAATATTAAAAATGGGACAAAGGTCTGCCTTGCAGTTTTACAAGTGATATCATTGGCTGAGTTTCCAAAAACTTTCCTTCTAAAAGTAATTTTTTTGTAATGAATATCTAAAGTCAACATTAACTTTAATCACTTATTTTAAAGGCAGTTTATATTATTGATGTTTATAAAATAGGTGAAAAATTCTTCGATTCAATTAAGTAGCAGCACCTGCTTAGACGAGTGATATACTTTAAACATGCAAATATATCCACCAATTTGCAAACCATATTATTAAAAAAATTAATTACCAATATTGATTTATGCAAACACAACATTCTTGAATCGACTTAAATTCTTTGTGGAAGAGCTCCGATTGTTTAACAAATATTTAAGTCTTTTATTTAATTAATCGAATTTGTTTCACACTGCACCAAAACTATAGCCACTACTTAATGTTTCGAAAATAAAAGAAGTAACTATCAATAAGCTATTTATGGGTGTCGTACACCGCAAGTTCTATAGTATTAGTTGCAGAATTTCCTTCAATATTTTAATTTAAGCATATTTATTTTTCAGTAAAGGTATTATTGATTGTGGTTATAAAAATTCAGGCTTCAAAAATTCAAATTTGTTTGCCTTACTGTAGTGTAGAAAGACAAATATGGCCTTTTACGAAAGAAAAAAAAAATCTACACCCGTTTGGGGGGGGGGGGGGGAAGAGAGAGAGAGAGAGAGAGAGAGAGAGAGAGAGCTAAAATTGGTTTTCACAACAGCAATTTTTATTTTAAATTATTTTTTTTTTGTTGGCACTTTATCTCGACCGTGTGACGCAAGAAGCGAGGGATAAACCAAAATTTGTGCCGGCCGCTTCAGGGTCGTTTGACAGGAGGACACATTAGGGGTGGAAAAGGACGAGAGGGGGTGTGTTCAGGAGTTTGAGAGAGGGGAGGGGGATCACTGGTCATCCCGCTACATGCTGTGCCGTCGGCATTATTGCGCGCCGAGCCCTGCCGGACCTTCAAGGGAGGAAAGCAGACTCGACTGGGGCGAAGAAGGGGTGGATGCGGGGTGTGGGGGTGAAAATCAATGCTTGATGAAGTTCCCTCCGCAGACTCCGCGCACCCTGGCTAAAATTTCACCCCCTCCGCAACACTCTCTCCTTCTTCCTTCCCGTCAGGAGCAACCCCTCGACCCTCAACCCCTTGCAGGATCATTTTTTTACGTCAACCTCTCCCCCACCTCCCACCACTTTCCTGCGTTCCACACCACGTACGAGCTGGCGAGGCGTAAAGAAATCTGCGCACGACCAGAAAGAGAGACACTATATTATGGAGAGAGAAAAGTTACACAGAAACCGACTATGATAAAAAAAAATAATATACCTACATTATATTTATATAAGAAAAATGGTTTGATATTTAATCAAATATAAAATGTTTTGATTCAATCGCTGAGAATTATATTTGTAGAATCTCGCATTAAAAAACAGACTCGCAAATAACTAATTTAAACTAACCAAATATCCAAAAGTAACTAAATTACATTAATGTGTATTTTAATCAAAATTATATGCGTGTATCGCCATTCACCAAAATATTCACTAATTTCATAGCTTAATACTTACAATCATGACAAAGTAACATTGTATTTTTTTTTAAAGATACAAACTACATATAGCATGTTCATACGCACCTTATAATATGAGTTATAAGCCACCTAGATAACGATTAACCAAAGTTTAGTTGAAATATATATTTGAAAGTTCTCTACACGGAAATAAATATTTAAACTGGCCGACATAATTTTTCCCCAAAAATAAAATGTTTTTATGATGCGATTTTTCTTCTTCAAAAATTGTAAAATAACATAAGCATTAATTATTGTTGCAGTTGTATTATTTGCGTTTATGTTAAACAAGCTAAAATGCAAACTCCTATATAGTACTAGTGACTAAAACTGGATCACATATCATCGTTGATCCGCACAGAAACACTTGTGGGCGAGAACGTAAACAGTTAAACAGAAGGAAACTTCAGTGGTAAGGCCCGTTCTACAATCGCACGGAAACGGAGGCGGATCGCGCAAACGTAAGGATTCATGGAACGAAGTTTCCACAATTACACGCATGCAGTCACGGACCCGTACGGATCAGCTCAACAATACATATACTGAGCTCTTCCGTTTACGTTGCTCCGTGAGACCAATAGAAGCCATGTTAAAAAGGTTAAAACTTTAAAAATGGTTTCAAGTTCAAGAATAACTAGTATTCTATTATTACTTTGATATTTATTTTTATATTGTATTTAAATTAGGCCTGTGCTATAATCTTGAAGCATAATATATATATTTTTTTAATTAAATTAATATTTTGTAAGTTTGAAATGCATTGTCATTTGTTTCGTTTCCGTGCATTGTGGAAGCAGTAGACGCGATAGTGAAATATTTCTGTGGATCCGTCTCCGTGTGATCCGTCTCCGTTTCCGCGACATTGTAGAACGGGCCTAAGCGAAGTCTCCAGAATAATATACGTTCGGCCTCGCAGAATAAAAATCCGTCACCGCAAATACTTTCCCAAAGCTTTCTGTCATATCCACAATTCGTAAACATCAACACGCGGAGAAAGAGGTGAAGATAAAGGCGACGAAAAAAAAAAAACTTGTTGCATAAAGAGGAGACCAGGAAAGTTGTATAAATGTTTTATCCATCACGTCAGGCCGTGATGCATGGTGCCTATTTGTAAGAAGTCCAGCGAAGAAGGGGGGGGGACAGGGGGCGGGGCTTGGCGCCAGTTGTGGAGAAGTGGGAGGGGTTAACCGAACTCACGACGAATGATCTGGAACTTGGCTCAACTGCGTTTTGGGAGAAGAGGGATTTCCCTAGGAGTTCGATAGCTCTGCGCTTCTTCGCCTCAGCCAGACATCCATTAGCTCTTCCAAATCTTGGTGCAAGACCTCATTCATGAAAGAAAACATCTTGGTCGCATCTACACTCAAGTGCCGTTCATGTTTGAATTGATTTATTTAATTCTCAAGTAGGTATATATTTGTACCAAGGAGGCATAAGGCATTATGTCCACTTTCGAGCAAAATGCACTTGAAACCATACATTTGACCACCGTTTGACGTTTTTGCATATAACACTAAGATATACGATATGTCAAAAATTCTCATGTTTTGGGTTAAAAAAAAAATAGTTAAAATTCTTTCAACTACTCTCAAGAAATGAGCAGTTGAGCTTAAAAATATATATATAAAGTCCTGTGTAACCTAATAGTTTTATTAATTATTTTATTTAATCGAACATAAACACAGTTTTTTTTTTACCTGGCTAGGATCACATGTGTTTAAACATTTTATCTCTCTCTGTCTCTCTCTCTCTCTCTCTCTCTGCGTACCCACGTGCAACACGACGGCGACAAGGAAAAGAGTGTCTGCATCTCGGGCCAAAATTTCGCCCGTGACTGTACCGGAGGACGAGGGAGAAAGAGGTAAGTTGGCAGCCATGTTCTCGCTTCGTTCGTCTTTCAAAGGGCAGGCATGTTACAGGAGTTGGGAGTTGCCGAGGATGGGGGCACTGGTTGGGATGTGGGAGGAGGGTTCCGTCTGGGCCAAGGGGCTCTAGACGAGTGGAGGTTGGGGGGAGGGTGGTAGGGTGGGGGGAGGGGGGGCTGGGTTGGGCGGGCGGAAGAAGCAGCTGAATGCATTGATGGACGCCTGGAGAACTGGCAGATGTTCCCACATTCAAACGAGCAAGAGAATTTCCCCCCCTCCCCCCCCTCCTCGGGGTACTCCTTTTCCTGGTTGGGGAGAGAGATGTGCGAAAGCAGTATAGAAAGAAAAGAAAAAAGAGGTAAAAAAAATGCGGGCTATGCGAACAACCACAGCAAACCAACCACCAATTTTTTTTTTGCGACAATGCCACTTTGTTTAAAGTAAACATAAACTAATATCGTGGATTTGCATGTATATTGTTTAATTGTTCATGATACGTGTTTAAACGTCAAAACTAGATAATTTAATCATACAATTTATATATTACCTACAAATGTATTATTTATTTATCACTTTTTTTTTATTTTTAGCTATTTTTCAAACCATTCAAAGGTCAAAACATAAAAAAAGTGGTTCTTGACTGTATGTTCTTGTGGCAGGGTATACTATAAAGGACAAACTGGCCGACAAATAATCACGGGGGATAAAGAACATATCAGCGACTATAAACATGAAAACCCTAGATCAGCAATAGCAGGACACTCCTTGGAAACCAGACACAGCATTGATTTCGACCAATTCCACACCATAGCCGACATCAGACAATACAAGTGTTGTGGGGGGGTTAGCCTGAGCTAATAGGCAACATTGAATTAAGGAAAAATGAGGTGACAGAGAGGCAGGTGATACTAAGTCACTTTCCAAGACGCTACACAAGAAAAGATACATTCGAGAATCAGTAGAAATATTAAAACACCTAGCAAACATAAATAGAGAACATGGCTACAAATTAATCAGAATATGGGATCCACCATTTATGAAACCTCATAACCTATCTCTGCATCTAACAAAATACAGGTCACCTCTGGTTGGCCAAACATCCTAGCCAATCAGAAGAGGAAGAGGCCACTGATTTGCCAGCACCCACAGCCAATCGCAGAAGCCCGGCTTAGATTGGCCAAACCAACAGGCCGACTAGACGAAAGGAAAACTGTGATTGGCCCACAGCTGCAACCAATCGGGAAACACTCCTCTCGGGCGAGGATATTAAAGGCATGATAACTTGCAATAACCTCAGTAGGTAACTCTACCCTGATGATGGCGACTGCAATGTCGACCGAAACGTCAGTGATATATTCTCCTTGGACGCGGCTACAACCCAGAAGCCAAGTTAATGTTCACAAAACATTTTTTTTAAAATATAAGCCGTTATAGTTGTTGATAGAATCCAAGTAGAAACATATTATGACGGACCTGCGGATCACTGTCAATCGCTAGGCTTGATGATGGACGGACGGAAACGACGTATTATTAGAGACCGGAAAAATTCGCGAATTCATTTCGCGATAGGCTAAAATACAAATCGTTATACCTCAGCGCTGCCTCTGATATTGATTCACAACTCACCTGGATGACTCTGGGCCAATGAGAAACACCCAACCAAAGCTTTATCGAATCACAGGATGCTACGCTGCAACGTCTCACAAGACAGCAGCCAATGAGTGGGTGGCATTTGACTGAGTGTACGTAGAACTATGGAGTTCATCCTACAGGTCATTGAACCCGCGAATTTTTCCGGTCCCTACGTATTATTGAGAGTCCAGCTCTACACGTGGAGATAAATTAATTCCAGTCGTCCGCTCACTCGACCAACCCTCATCCTTCTATTTACACCCGCGAAGCAACAATGCCTCTATCACTTCTACCCCCGCCACCAACCTCCCTTGCCCAAAAAACCAGGCCCTTAACGAACTCTTTGCTTTGCAAGACGTCTCCGGGGAGCCAGAAGGGTCTGGAAAAGGCACAGGTGATGAAATAAGGAACTGGATGAAGCCATGGGCTGGAGAGAGGAAAAGAAACTCACCCTTCTTAAAGAAAGGACTCGTAGAAGAAACCATAAAAAGAATATCCAGTCCGCAGTAAATTAATTTAGCCACGCGAAAAAAAAAAAGTTTTTATATCCTCTTCTTTCCTTTTATTTCCCTTTCCTCCTACCAATAATAAAGCACAAGGACAGAAGAATAAAATTGTCCGACACGAACGGGACTCAGCAAGTTTGCGTTTTGGAGAAGAAAAATGTTTTTTTTTTTTTTAATTGCGTGACTGTGAGATAAAAATAATAAAAAGATGCTGGCTGGGTTGTAACAGTGGTGTTGGCCATTACACGAATACGCGTATCTTTCCGGCGTTTGGTTTCGCACGGGTGAATAAAGACTGTTAACACAAGCACTAAAAGAAAATGAAATTTAAAATAATAACATTTTTAACAATTTTTTTACGTTTATGGTATTCAAATTTAAATATTGTTAGCAGAACCTGGCAGGTTGTCCTGCCTATTTACCTCTATACATATATAATGGATGGTTTGAATGTAAACTAGAATTTGTAAAACGTTTAGAATGGTATTCCATTTTGAACGCACTCACCAATTAATAATCACAGGCACAATAACTATTTGTTGTTATTGAGGATTAAAGACTTAAAAATCACAATATACCAATTTTCCTGGCGATTGGTTGAACTGAATAGGAGTTGATGTGCTGCAGTGCTATCTAGTGGCGAGTTATAGCAAAACGGACAGTGTAGAAATATTTTTCGTGTTCAAATACCTATACATAAAAATTGGTTGCCTGTAAAGTTGGTTTACGGACGATAGTTCAACGTGACAACATCATAACAAAACATTGATGAAATGAATGCATACTTTTATAAATAAAATTGAATCATTTTTATTGAATTATAACTATTTTGTATGGATACAAAGGAGTGAAATGAAATCTACAATTTAATTGATAAATTTACTTTTATTTGCACTCATTTATTCAAATATGTTTATTACTTTTACGAAGAGATTATTTTAACTATAACTTTTATACATTTTTGCTATTTTACTTCTTCCAATCTGTGTTATTCTGTTAAGGATAGGACGATGATAGGAAAAGTAGGAAACTAATGGGAGTGTTTCAAATTTAATGTGCCTCGAAAAAGTCAAATCGATGGTTGTTCCAATCGAGTGGAAGAGAGATAGATGCGGCGCAAGCGTACAATGAGCGTAACGGGACACTTTTTCGTGCGTGCAGCCGGCGTTCATCGATTTATTAGACGTTGTCACCACAAAACATTTTAATGGCGATCGGTTAAATGATATAGAAGTTTCTGTACTGCAGCGCCATCTAGTGTCGAGTTATAGCAAAATGAATAGCATAAAAAAACGGCATCGATGAAAATAAAAAATACTCAGAGGTGCCAACTTTCATGGTGATTGGTCAAACGGTGTCGACGTTTATCAACGTCATATGTACCAACTCTATAACGGACGGATGGTGGACGGACGCGACGGATTATTGAGAGTCCAGCTTTGCACTCGGCGCTAAATTAATTCCAGTCGTCCGCTCACACACCCAACCCTATCCTTCTGTCCCCACCCGCGAAGCAACAATGCCTCTATCCCTTCTCCCCCGCCGCAGTAGCTTATAACTCGCAGCTTAACTCGTGGCAACATCAGGATATTGCTGATATTTAGGGGCAGGCATTTTTCGCGAATAAATCTGAACACCCATTAGACTGAAAGAAGGTATACCCGCACCAGCTGTTTCTTCCTTCTGATTGGCGACCTTTCTAGCGAGAGAAGTCGTTGCCTTTTTTGACTGAGCCACTCAGGACGCGTTTGCTTTCGCACTGAATTACTCTGATTGGTGTTGTATCAATAGACATGTGCCTGAAAGAAATTCACCCAATCACGAAACACAGACGGTGCTACAGTGTTTTAACTTATAACAACTAGTCTCGGAATCTATGCTCCGAAATATGCATGGCCCTACAGTGATATTCCACCACTGAAGCGCTTTACCTTCTGGCTCTGGGGTAGAGCGCCTGCCTTGTGACTTGTAGGACCCGGGTTCGCGCCCCGGCTCCTCCAAGGCGGACTGTCTCAGGCAGATGGTAGCATTTGTCTGATTGGAATGCAATCCCTCGCAACAAGTCAGGCTACCAAAGAGACAGTGGGTGGAAACAAAAAACCTTCTAGGATGGCTTTAAAATAGAGAGCCCGTTCTTTTGCTAGAGCTCCCCATGCGGAGCCCATACGAGGGTTTCTCCGGGGTCGAGGAGTTTTGCAAAAATATATGTTAGTGTTCAATTAAACGTAAAAAATTACATTAAAAATTTTCTTTTGTTCATAAAATATTTTAAACATACATTTACATTTGTGGGGGGAAAAGAAACTACTCAGAGAAAATCCACATTTCACACTCGGGAAAATCCGGGGCTTCCCGTCTCTATGCCACTCAGTTATAACCCCCTCCCTTTTTATCCCCCAATTTTGCATCATTTTTATCATGAAGCTGCCTGCAGTAATTCTATACTCGTCAATTTTCGAAGAGATGAATTTTCTAAGGGTGGGCGATTGGTGTCGTTAATGCACATAAGCAAAGAATCACGTGACAAAACGATGTACAAACACTTTGCCGACATTTTTTTTTTCTCTTCCTGGGGCCAGAGAGCTAAAAAAAAATGGTTCGGTTGACAAAAGGGGTGGCGGAGATATAATACAGTAGGTCACGTGATACAAGTGACGTCACAGGGGTGGAGTTACGGGGGGGGGGGGGGTCTGGTGGGAGGGAGGGAAGCGAGAACAGTTGCGCAACGTTTTAATTCCGTTAAGTGGCGGACAGCGTTGCGTTGTTGCGAAGGCCCGTTATACTTTCTCTTACGGCGAGGGGACAGATAAAAAAAAAAGACACAATCATTTCGCCATAATTTATGGTGTCCTCCCCCCACTTCCCCTACAGCCGGGCCACCTACCCGTGCTTTTGTTTTCCCGGCTACGCCTGGCCGCTGTTTGTCGGCCGTGCGACGAGGGGTGAAGGGGCGGACCATTAGAGCCCGCTTATAAAACCTACCGAAACACACCCCTCTCGCGCGAACAGCCATTTAGCGACACTGCGGCGTGGGAGGTGGGGGAATAGGGAAAAAAAAATAACACCACACGACTGCGCGAAGCAGCTGAGAAGAGTTAATTACGTTTGGAAAGTAAACTGCGGTGCAGATGAAAGCCTAGGCCTAAGACGAGTCATTAACCAACATCACACTACTCTGCTGTGGCAGGTATTCGTAAAGGAGTGTCTTGGCGCAGAGTACATATTCATTGATTATTTATGTTTCTAAACTATTTGACTAAATATTTTATTTTTGAACGATTTATTGAATTATATTATTTTCTAGCTGAAGTACCCATTCTTTGCCCTGGCAGTCCACAGGCAAAACACTCTCGCATTGCTCATTACACTTATCCCTCCTCTTGGGTAGGCCCTCTGCCGCGCACGGTATTATTTTTTTGAAATACATTTAAAAAAAAAATTTTAGAATTAAAGTAGCCGGAAGAAATATAAACCAAGCACGCCAGCTTGTAAAATTAATAGTTTTTAAGAGGTTACAAATTTACAATCATGTAACCAACAATTCCGTGTCAGAATGAGAGCTAAGATGATGATAATTACATAATGAAACATTTTAAGGAATTGCAGTAAACCAAAAATGGCGTCAAATTGCAAATTCCCAAACACATATATGGTGTAGCCGACCCGCCTCGGCCGCTATTAAATGGGTTATCGCGCTTACATATGAGTATTTTTTTTTTTTAAGGGAAACTGCTGTGGAATAATTGGTATTCTTGTTAAACATCTCCTTGACCACGAAAGGAGAACGGAGATTTGACAAAGTGCATTGGTGGAGGAAACAGGAGCGCCCCCCAGAAGTTCCACCTGGTCGCGGCAACGTCCGTCGCGTTTCCCATGAGCGATGAATTCGGATTCGATCCGACCAGGAATCATATCCGGATCGACTTGGTTGAAGAAGAGTGATTCATGCACTCGACCACCGAGGCTTAAATACTGTTCTACATAAATAATAAAATAAAATAAAATTTAACATAACTAACATTATATTAAACGTTACTAATCACGTGGCAACAACGCATGCAGCTGGCATCTGCTAGTTGTCACACTGGACATGACAGGTAGCTTGAGGAGTGCTGTCATAACTTAGGAACACACAACTAAGTTAAACATACCTTAGAAACACCCAATACAGAATATTCTAAGTTACTGCTTTACTGAGTTGCGTGTTCCTAAGTTATGACTATTCCAAGTTTTGTGGTTCGGCGTTGTGTGTCTTTAAAGTTGCGTTTTCATAATTTATGATGGTTCTAAGTGGTAGGGTTCTAAGTTACCTGTGTATCTGTCTAGCTTGAAACACCAGGATAGGTAGTTTGATACAGCATTGTATCTTTTACTTTTGGAGGTAAGGAAAATTTTGGTGTTAGGCCGTCACTTCTCCAACACAACGAAAATGTATCTGTGAACAAATACTCGCGCCTTTAAAAGGGTTATTTTAGCTGTCTGCTAACTATAACCACCGAACCAAGTATGGGTCGTGATCTGACTAGCGAGAAAACAGTTTTTATTTTTTTTATCGTTGATCAAAAGGTAAAAATTCATAAAGTGGAAGAGCTAAAAGAACGAAAGGAGGTCTAATTAAAACCTTTTCCTGTTTAATGAGCTCGTTAATGGTGAAAATAAACAGCGGTATACGCTCCGATAAAAAAAAGCCTGGCGAATATATTTTTTAAATCAAATACCTTGTGGTACCATATTTTGCCAATCAAGTAACTTTTTAAATTACCGTTTGCCAATCGCTTTCAACTTAACATACTATACCAATCGTCTTTCATTTAACATATGCAAGAGGGAAGAGATAAATTTCTATTAAATAAATCTGTATACCCGATTTAATTTACGTAATGTTACACAGCGTTTGTACCATATGGTTTACACTAAAATAAAAATATCATTTCTTTTAAATTTAATTTATCAGCAATACAGGTGTGATGGTTACCTACATAAAATAACACAAAACAATGAAAACGTGCACACCTGCTACTGAAGCGCCTAACATCAGACAGTTTTGTATAAGGGGTGTTCTACTTAAATATTTTGTAATACTCTAGTAATGCTAATTTTTTTTTACTCTTGTGCAACCAAAGCTTTTATTTATTACTAATGCTCGTAATACGCATTCTGATTTTATATGCTTAACCTCAATTCTAATGGGATATGTCGCTCCATGCTTTGATTAAGAAGAATTTTTTAAAAAATTGGAAATTCCCATATCAGAAGCATTAAAAGTATGATTTTTTATTTTAAAAAATAAATGGTTATTACTGTACCCAAGACAAAAGCACTTAATAACTTAATCTTTTAAAAAAATAAACCATTCGCAACGAAACATTTGTAAAATATGAAGAAATAAATAGTAATTTGAATCCAAAATAATATAAAACCCAAATCGTGAGCAACGGAGTCAAAATTGGGACTTAAAGGAGACACTTTTGGCCCATAAAGCAGTGAAATGTCATACTATGGAACACCGTCGCACTGAAATAAATCTCAAATGCAGCAATTCCTTTCTGCTTATAAGCAGGGGCATGCATTTTTTGCGAAAAAAAATTCTGAGAACCTATTAGACTGAAACAAGGTATACCGGCACCAGCGGTTTCTACCTTGTGATTGGCGGCCGTCTATGAGAGAAGTTGCTGCCTTATTTAACCTAAGCCACTCGGGACAAGCTTGTTTCCGCGCCGAATGACTGTGATTGGTGTTGTAACAGTATAATGTACCTGTATACATGTAATTCACCCTATCACGAAACACAGACGATGCTACAGTACTTTAACTTTCAGCTAGTCCTAGAATATTTTCGCGAAATATGCATGCCCCTACTTATAAGCAGGGACTGGAAAAAATAGCTGTTTAGATGACCTCTAGGATAGACTCCACGATCCTCTATGTACTCGGTCATAATACACCTGCTCATTGGCTGCTGACTCGTCACACCTGTTAACTGGGGTTGTGATGCGATACTTTTCTTTTGAGGCTTTTTCATTTGCTGAGAGTCCTACAGATAAACCGTGGTCAAAAATTTGAAGCAGCATGAAGGTAAACGAGTTCGGATTCTAGCCTATCTCTAAATGATTCCGCGATTTTTATCCGGCCTATATTTATAAGCGTTTGCATATATTCCAAGCCGTGTTAGTAAACTAGTTTACTGTTCAGTTATTACAAAAAAAAGTATTTATTAGTTCTGATTGGTTGTTTTATTTTTTAATGACCATCGTTAAAAGACAATCATAATCCATTACTAGAGACATGCAAAATTCGCGGATTCATTTCGCGATAGGCTAGCATCAAAACAACTATACCTTCGTACCGCTTCTGCGATTGGCCCACATTTTATCCGGGGAACTGTGAGCCAATGGGAAACACTAAACCAAGAAAGTGCCGAATTACGGACAGCCTAGTTGAGACCGTCTCACGCGTCAGTAGCCAATGGACAGGTGTCATTTCCGCGAGTATTTTAAGGACTGTGGAGTCTATCCTAGAGGTCAATGAATCCGCGAATTTTGCAGGTCTCTTACCATTATACACGTATACACAGGTGTATTTTTAAGTACAGGTCTAAATCCATTTATTAATTTTTCTTAAAGCTGAGTCTCACACGCCATGTTGAGTTTTAATGTGAAATCTCTTAGCTCTCGGTGCATGGCGTTGGGTGGGAGTGATTCCGTGAATGAGACGTGCGTCAAAGATCACGGTGCTGCCATCTGTGGCGGAAGGTGCGAACCAAAGTTCACAAAGATAAAGGGAAAAGTTACAGTATTAACTGTTCAATGGGTTTCGTTAAGATGGGAAGTATTTTAATTAAATTCCTTGTCGAAATTCGGGTCCAGAGATACGATTTAGTGTTTTTTTTCCAGGTTTTTTTAGGCTTTTATCAGAGCCGTTTAATTACGTATTTTAAAATTTCGGTCTGCGAAATTGAATGATTCGATAGTCGACGTAGCTGCTACGGCAACGTGTGATTCGCATCTTATATAAGCGTTGTTGAAAACACAATTGGTGTATATTATTCACGCTCAGAATTATTTTAAAGGATTTTACGTTAAATTTGGTGTTCGAGTTTCGTATTAGAAGTGTATTTGCAACATGAGAACACACGAATTTGCTCGATACCGAAATTAGAAATTATACGTCATTGGCGAGTACTGAAACACTAGCACACATTTTAAAAAAAAAAAATAATCTTTTTTCATTATTAGATTTTGTAGTGATATTTCTGATATTTCAACACAATTCCGCCTTTGCATTTGTGGCTCTGCCACTAATGTTTTCCACATAATTAATTCATTATGTGTAATAGGTAGAGACCTGCAAAATTCGCGGATTCATTGACCTCTAGGATAGACTCCACAGTCCTTTAAATATTCGCGGAAATGACATCTGTTCATTGGCTACTGATGCGTGAGACGTCTCAACTAGGCTGTTCGTAATTCGGCACTTTCTTGGTTTAGTGTTTCCCTTTGGCTCACAGTTCCCCGGATAAAATGTGGGCCAATCGCAGAAGCGGTACCGAAGGTATAGTTGTTTTGATGCTAGCCTATCGCGAAATGAATCCGCGAATTTTGCATGTCTATGTGTGTAAACATTCGGAAAAGTGTTTCTTAATTATTATCATTTGCGCGAATTTTTACACAGATTATACTACACTAAATGCATTTCTGTTGAAAATATAAGTATAAGAACAACAAACGCAAGTATTTAGTGAAATTTCAGAAATAGCCCTCAAAAATATTAATGACGAGAACACGAAAAAAAAAAGTCTTGTGAGAACGAGCCTTTAAGAATTCAATCATATGTTTTTTCTGCCATCAGTAACCCCGTGCCAAAGTGCAATATTCATGTAAAGCGCCATCAAGCAATCAACTCACCGGCTTTCTCTCTCTTTCTCTTCCCCCTCCATGGCAGCATTAGAAAGTAACGCATATGTTAAATGCCGTAGAGGTAGGATATTTTTCGCGAAAAGATCTGCACACTTACTAGAATGCAACAAGGTATACCCGCACTTGTGGTTTCTACTTTGTGACTGGAGTCCATCTGCGAGAGAAGTCGTTGTGTTATTTGGCCGAGCCATTCAAGACGTGTTTGCTTCCGCACTGAATTACTGTGATTGGTGTTGTTACAATCGATATGTATATGGGAGAAACTCATCCAATCACGAAACACAGACGATGCTACAGTGTTTTAACTTTCAGCTAGTCTCAAAATCGTTTCGCGAAATCTGAATGGCCATATTGATGCAAGAACCTCGTGCAAGAAGTATAACTTCAAAAAGCAGGATTTTTTTTTTTTTTTTTTTTTTTTTTGATAATCCTACATCAGATCACAGTCTGATCCAGGTGTATTTTGATGGAACCAGTGTCTTGTTTATGAGCGAGTAGTATTTGTTTTTGAACACAATGCAGTACAAACAATTTAGGCATACAGTATATATTTTGCGCATTAAACTGTCAGGCTTTCACGTCCCAAACATCGTTAGAAACCATGCAGATAAATAAACACGGATCTTAGTAGCGCAGTCGGTTGCATGCCGGCTGGGTTCGGGTCCCACTCGAGTCGCGAGAGTTAGCGCGGGGAAGCGACGACAGTCGTCTGTCGGCAATGTGGCACGGGCCCTCGCGGTGTATTAATCCCTTGTGTCTGCGACGCTGCCGTAGAGACAGCAAACCCCTTCACTCCCCCTTCCCGCACCCCTCTGGCACTCCTTCTCAACCCCAAACTCCTCTCTCCTGCCCCCCTCCAGAACCCCCCCTTGACGCAAACAATACACGCTGAGCAAACTCATTTAGCTCGGCAGCTCAAACAAGACTGCGCGCCTGGGCTGACTCTGAACGAGGCGAGGCATGCTGTTGTTCTGGTGGCCGTTTGTGCGTCGGTCGTGGGTGGGGGAGGGGTAGCAGGGGGGAGGAGGAGTATCTTCGCTATGCGTCACGTGGTGTGGACCCCCTCCCAACCCTTCACTTCCAGCACCCCCGTCTGTGCTTCGTGCACGGAACAGGAAACGTTACAGAATACTTGACTCCCAGTAGCAACTCAGCGTTCAGACGCTTGTACCAAAGGTTGTCATTATTTCGGTGGATTCTCTCGATTTAAATCCAATGCCATTGTTTAGCCAGGTAATGCACGATGCTTCGGCACAATAGTTTAAGTTTTTTGACGAGACAACGTCTAATAAATCGATGAACGCCGGCTGCACGCACGAAAAAGTGTCCCGTTACGCACATTGTCCCGTTAATCTGTGTCCCGTTACGCTCATTTTATATTGCTTTTTGCTAACCTGAAACTCCTAGCATTGCGACCGAGTCCGTGGCGTAATTCTGTTTTCATGCATTTCAATGTAACATTTTCATTGCTCTTTGCTAACCCGTTCTTCCTAGCATTGCTGCATTGTCCGTGGCGCAAATATATTATTTTTGACAGCATCTTGGGTTGGGGTAAGCCATTTTCCTTCACATCATCCTTGAAACACTCCCATTCGTTTCCTACTTTTCCTATCATCGTCCTATCCTTAACAGAATAACACAGATTGGAAGAAGTTAAATAGCAAACATGTATACAAGTTATAGTTAAAATAATCTGTTCGTTAAAGTAATAAACATATTTGAATTTATGAGTGCAAATAAAAGTAAATTTATCAATTAAATTGTAGATTTCATTTCACTCCTTCTTTGTATCCATACAAAATATTGATAATTCAATAAAAATTATTCAAATTTATTTATAAAAGTATGCAATCATTTCATCAATGTTTTGTTATGAAGTTGTCACGTTAAACTATCGTCCGTAAACCGACTTTACAGACAACCAATTTTTTTACATAAAAAATTAAAATGTATATGTTAATATTTTAAAACGTTTGATTTTAAACATTTATATGTTCAAGATTAAAATATCTTTAGGATGTATCAATTTAGAATGTTTTACTACTTTTGTCATGGTTTAGGATTGGTGTATATATATTTTTTTAAATAGGAAAACATGCCACCAGTACGCACATTTAGATGTTTTATGTAGACACGAGCTTTTCGAAAAAGCTGAGTCTCTTCTCAGGAGCCCAGTCGTCGGACATTGAGACGGCGGCGCAGCGTCTGACGCGACACAGTAGTTTCCTACGTCCTCCGGGGTGTCTTGTGTATGTGGATCGACCCGGTCCACCGCCGGCCACACGAGCTGTTCACGAAACACCCGCGCGTCTCTTGAACAGCGCGGACTGGGAAACAAGGCCCCGGCCACACGAGCTGTTCACGACACACCCGCGCGTCTCTTAAACAGCGCGGACTGGGAAACAAGGCCCCGGCCACACGAGATGTTCACGACACACCCGCGCGTCTCTTAAACAGCGCGGACTGGGAAACAAGGCCCCGGCCACACGAGCTGTTCACGACACACCCGCGCGTCTCTTTAACAGCGCGGACTGGGAAACAAGGCCCCGGCCACACGAGCTGTTCAAGACACACCCGCGCGTCTCTTGAACAGCGCGGACTGGGAAACAAGGTTCCGGCCACACGAGCTGTTCACGACACACCCGCGCGTCTCTTGAACAGCGCGGCTGGGAAACAAGGCCCTGGCCACACGAACTGTTCACGACACACCCGCGCGTCTCTTGAACAGCGCGGACTGGGAAACAAGGCCCCGGCCACACGAGGTGTTCACGGCACACCCGCGCGTCTCATGAACAGCGGGGACTGGGAAACAAGACCCCGGCCACACGGGTGGGACTGGGAAACAAGGCCCCGGCCACACGAGCTGTTCACGGCACACCCGCGCGTCTCATGAACAGCGGGGACTGGGAAACAAGGCCCCGGCCACACGGGTAGGACTGGGAAACAAGGCCCCAGCCACACGAGCTGTTCACGTCACACCCGCGCGTCTCTTGAACAGCGCGGACTGGGAAACAAGGCCCCGGCCACACGAGCTGTTCACGACACACCCGCGCGTCTCTTGAACAGCGCGGACTGGGAAACAAGGCCCTGGCCATACGAGCTGTTCACGACACACCCGCGCGTCTCTTGAACAGCGCGGACTGTTAAACAAGGCCCCGGCCACACGAGCTGTTCACGACACACCCGCGCGTCTCTTGAACAGCGCGGACTGGGAAACAAGGCCCCGGCCACACGAGCTGTTCACGACACACCCGCGCGTCTCTTGAACAGTGTGGACTGGGAAACAAAGCCCCGGCTACACGATCTGTTCACGGCACACCCACGCGTCTCTTGAACAGCGCGGACTGGGAAACAAGGCCCCGGCCACACGAGCTGTTCACGGCACACCCGCGCGTCTCATGAACAGCGGGACTGGGAAACAAGGCCCCGGCCACACGGGTGGGACTGGGAAACAAGGCCCCGGCCACACGATCTGTTCACGGCACACCCGCGTGTCTCTTGAACAGCGCGGACTGGGAAACAAGGCCCCGGCCACACTAGCTGTTCACGGCACACCTGCGAGTCTCTTGAACCGCGCGGACTGGGAAACAAGGTCCCGGCCACACGATCTGTTCACGGCACACCCGCGCGTCTTTTGAACAGCGGGGACTGGGAAACAAGGCCCCGGCCACACGATCTGTTCACGACACACCCGCGCGTCTATTGAAAAGCGTGGACTGGGAAACAAGGCCCCGGCCACACGAGATGTTCACGGCACTCCCACGCGTCTCTTGAACAGCGCGGACTGGGAAACAAGGCCCCGGCCACACGATCTGTTCACGACACACCCGCGCGTCTCTTGAACAGCGCGGACTGGGAAACAAGGCCCCGGCCACACGAGATGTTCACGACACACCCGCGCGTCTCTTGAACAGCACGGACTGGGAAACAAGGCCCGGCCACACGAGCTGTTCACGACACACCCGCGCGTCTCTTGAACAGCGCGGACTGGGAAACAAGGCCCCGGCCACACGATCTGTTCACGACACACCCGCGCAACTCTTGAACAGCGCGAACTGGGATACAAGGCCCCGGCCACACGATCTGTTCACGGCACACCCGCGCGTCTCTTGAACAGCGTGGACTGGGAAACAAGGCCTCGGCCACACGAGATGTTCACGACACACCCGCGCGTCTCTTGAACAGCGCGGACTGGAAAACAAGGCCCTGGCCACACGAGCTGTTCACGGCACACCCGCGCGTCTCTTGAACAGTGTGGACTGGGAAACCAGGCCCCGGCCACACGATCTGTTCACGGCACACCCGCGCGTCTCTTGAACAGCGAGGACTGGGAAACCAGGCCCCGGCCACACGAGCTGTACACGGCACACCCGCGCAACTCTTGAACAGCGCGAACTGTGAAACAAGGCCCCGGCCACACGATCTGTTCACGGCACACCCGCGCGTCTCTTGAACAGCGCGGACTGGGAAACAAGGCCTCAGCCACACGAGATGTTCACGACACACCCGCGCGTCTCTTGAACAGCGCGGACTGGGAAACAAGGCCCCGGCCACACGAGCTGTTCATGGCACACCCGCGCAACTCTTGAACAGCGCGAACTGGGAAACAAGGCCCCGGCCACACGATTAGTTCACGGCACACCCGCGCGTCTCTTTAACAGCGCGGACTGGGAAACCAGGCCCCGGCCACACGATCTGTTCACGGCACACCCGCGCGTCTCTTGAACAGCGCGGACTGGGAAACAAGGCCCCGGCCACACGATCTGTTCACGGCACACCCGCGCAACTCTTGAACAGCGCGAACTGGGAAACAAGGCCCCGGCCACACGAGCTGTTCACGACACACCCGCGCGTCTCTTGAACAGTGTGGACTGGGAAACAAGGCCCCTGTCACTGTCCCGGAGCTGAACAGGGAGGTGCGACCCAATGGCGACTCCAGGAAGACCTATCGGGCAGGGCTCTCACACACAGGAGGACGCAGTTAATAATTATGACATTGCCCTTCGGATATTCACAAAATATATGGCCTCAAATAATGAAATTGAGTGTTTTCATACAGATTTTGATTGAAAGAAGAGTTTAGCACGTTAACGAAAGTATTTAAGTTAACATAAATATTCCCTAAAAAGAAATAAGAAGTAAAATTTGGGCTCGGAAGGGGATAGCGCTGCCGCGCTTGGTGCGAACAGGGAGGTGGGTGGTTCCAGGGGGGACAGGCTGGGTTTGTGTAACTAACGAAAGTAACGCAACGACGCAACACGCAAGAATATCACACTCGTTTATGAAGTACGCAAATTTCAAGACGTCACCAACCCTATAACTTAAAAACTGTAGAACATTATAATTCAAATTTTCTACTCCGGGCTTTATTTGATAATTCATATTTATCACGAAAAACAAAAGAAACTGTCAATAGTATGCTTTTTAAAGGCTTTTTTCTTTCACCGTGAGAAATTATCACAGGTGTAGAGATTACGCATACTTATAATAAAAAATAACTTAGTAAGCTTCTATGCACATAACATCTGCCTCTTTAAAATTTACGGAACATTTTCTCTTCAAATAAGTAAGCTAAAACTCAAGAAATCTGGAACAATACTTGCGTTATTGCGTTATTGCGTTATTGCGTCTGGAACTCTAAAATATTCGGTTGCTGGACATTTTGCTATCCTTCGTTTCTCGCGTTCTTACATTTCTCGCGCAGGTAACCAACCCTGTCTTGAAGGGGAGAAGGAGGACCCAGGGGGCCGGGGGAGGGGCGGGGGTGTAGTCGCTGAAGGCACCCCAGCGGGTGCGAGGATTGAGAACCACAGCAGCCCTGCCTCCTGACCCGGGCAGAAGATGCGCCGGCAGATGATCCTGGTTAAGGCTCCGCGTCACGTGTCGTGGTGGATTGTGACGTGGATTCGACGAACGTCTTACGTTTGCTACCCGGAAGGGAAGGGGCGAAGGGGGTTGATTTCATGACAGAATCTTGGAGACACGAAAATATCTACACTCGAGGCTAATAATAACTCTTGCCGTCGCGTCGTGAGGCACGCTCTGACGGCAAACAGTAAACGCTGTAGCGTAAGTTTTACCCACGCGTCCCCCGCAATGACGTAACCGCGCGGCAGCGAACGCTAAAAATGCGTGGTAGGCGCGGGCTAGCGTTCAGTCGCAAGCGCGAGCTTGCAACGATAGTAGGTACTTGGTCGATTTGCTCCAAGCGAACGTAAAGTGTGTAAACTACGTTTTGCATATTGATACTTCAAAATTTAGTGTGCAATTTTTTTTTTTTGTTTTCACGCAAGTCCAAAACTAAAAGTGAAGAGATCGAGGAAGCAACCATGTACGCCCATTTATAACCAGCCACCTAGACTTTCCGACGCAGAGAGATGTCTGCTCTAACGATTAAAAAAGAAAGAAGCCCAGGAAAAATGCTAAGAAATCAGCCCAAGTGGCCCAAAGTGGTGAGCGCGTTCGAAGAAATACGACGCTTTGAGAACTGCAGTCGTCTGCATAGGCCCAAACCAATGATAACGCATCTAATATTGAGTCAAAGGACGTGGACCACCCACAGTAAATAGAAAATCACAAAATGGTTCTTTGGAACTTAATCGAATTCACAGATGAAAAAAAAAGCTCTGCGGTAAGCGCCTCTACTTCTAACCACCTCAATGTTTTTTTTAAAACAATTCCTGTAAATTTATGAAGGATATAAAAAAAATTGAAAATAAAAGTTATTGTAATAAATTCTCAGCTGTGAAAGAAACTAGCTTATTGTGAGGGACTTTGACGTATTTAAGGCAATAATTGCATGACTTTTTTTAATATCAACATAACGGGTAGCACGAACCTGGCAATAAAATTTTCAATAAAACATTAATATCCAATGCTTGTGCACTGAAACATCCGTTTATCCGTACGAATTGCTCTAAAACCAAACATAAATTAAATCTAGTTTAAATAAATCAATATGGTTAGTAACCCTTACATAAGTGTATATATTTATTTATAACTTAATGAAAAATTAAAGTGTTTTTTTTTTTAATTCAGTCCCACAAATGCTCAAAACTATTTTGATTGTAGATAAGTACCTATTTACCATATCATCTGCAGAAAGTTGTCACATGTGTCGTCATAAACATAATATAGTTACATTGGGTTTTATTTTTTCCTCGCGCTTAAAATACCGGTTGTCAGAAGAAATTGAAAGATACGGTGAGCTTTGGTTAAAAATATTTGGCTTGTAAAGTTATTTCTCAAACGATTATAAATTATCACCCTTAACAGTGAACGCGCCAACTTAGCTGGAAAGAGGGTGGAAGGGGGAGAGGGGAGACGAAGGTAAGGTGGAAGGGGTTCGCTGGGGGGCGGAGCTACCGACGCTTGGTGGGTGTTTGGGGGGGGGGGGGGTTGCGAGTCCGGTGACTGCTTTGCGGGGACCCCTCCGAGGGGATTAGCAGTCACCTGGGCGCCCCTTAAACTGCGTCCCGTCTCCGAGGACACACCCTCCACCCCGCCTACCTAACCCCCCCCCCCCCTCCCATCCTCAGGGACCGAGCGACGAGAAGTTCCAGTGTTCCCCTCCCCCCTGGTCATCGTGTCTTCCGTAGCGCCGGCAAGCACCTGCAATGGCCGGGCTGCGCTGAAGAACCGCCCCCGATGTCCTGGCGGTAAATTCCCATCCTCCACTTGCCAAAAAAAAACACCCCCCTCCCCTTAATGTTCTTTCAGACGTGATCTCATTTCGCGACGTTGTGACGAAGAAAGTGATAAAATAATCTAAAACTTTTATAGGTTATATATTTATAATAACTAAACATTTGTAAAAAAAAAACTTAAACAGAAACGTGGGTAGATAGGTGTAATAAAATTAAGCAGAAGAAAAAAAAAGAAAAATTAACTGAACCGGACACAGAGACAGAACGATAAATGGAAATAAGGTTTGTAAAAGCAAGCAGTGCCAGAGATAGATAAACCATATAAACCTAGAACAGTCATAGGAAGGTATTAGATTTGGTGAAGGTAAAAAAATAGAGGGGGCCAGATAATGAAAAAAATCTGCCCACAGGTATACCACTGATATTGACAAAGAAATTTAATAGCTTACCGGCGATTTCTATTAAAAAAACGAATGCACAACTCATAACACAATGTGTCAACAGGTATAGCGCGTTTGAGGTTCAAAGAAATCAAAACATTATGCAATATTATCTCGCTTCATTTAGTTCGTCTGTTCCTTACAAATTTGTTCGTTTTTGTTTAAAAAAGCCCCCGAATTCGTGGCATTAGGCTAAGAGCAGAACAGTACAGATTTGCAGGATGCATAACGCTGTACTCCCAGGCGGTGCCTATACCACGCATATAGGACTAGGAGAAATGTCCACCACACGGTCATATATTAAGTCTGGCATCTTCCTATCCTTCTCACTGGCGACACCCGTCCGATTAGCAAAGCTCACGGTGACTAACGAACTAACGGCGCTGATAACAGATAACAGTTTAGTTCAGATCTTTGTCATTATATGGCATTGCATTGAACTTGGCACAAACTGTTGTTTGGTGCGTCCGTTATGACTTGTTTTCCTTACTTTTATGTACTGAAAGCACCGCTCATTATTAGTTTTAAACCTTACAAGTATTTTTATAGGTATTTCAAAATCCACAATCACATAATTTGTTTACAATCTGTATGGGATTATGAATAAAATCCAATACTTAATCTGTACTAAAAATTAAAAATTAATAAATTTAAAAATTCACACTCACTAGACTAAAAAGTAGAAAATAATTATAATAAATGATATTTAAAAAACTGCATTTTTTAAACTGACAAAAATAATAAAATAATTCCTCCTAGTCCCGTAAAGATTTAAAATCTTACACAGATTCCTAACCAGATACAGATTGTCCTAAAAAAAATTGTGATTGTTTATTTTTAACACCTTTGTATTAACTTGTAAGTTTTAAAATGAAAAACGCAGGGCGCATGCAATAGACAATTTATGCATGAACAGTTTACCAACAACTTTATTGTACTGCAAATGATACGCACTGTTGTGTGAGTTTACTCAACGACATCTACTACTCTCTACACTCCTTAAAATTATCGTTCACATGCGCCCCACGTTTTACGTCTTAAAACTTACAAGTTAATTCATAGGTGTGAAAAATCAACAATCACACTTTTTAGGACAGTATGCATGGGGTTAGGAATATGTATGGTGTTATAATGTTTACGGGATTAGAATAAATTATTTTCTACTTTATTAACAATTTTTTTAAATTTTATTTTTCATTTAATTATTATTTAGTTTTACAACCCAATTTTTAAAAAAAAGCCAATCAACCACGTTCATAACCAACCCGCACTGCAGTCAAACGAAAGACATCTTCCTGACAACGAGATGGAATGCCATTTAGGAAATCACTTGTTTCGGAGGCGCAAATGCTAGGCGGGTCGCCTACCCCACGCATTACGTGGAATAGTCAAAGGCACACGGAATTCCTGATCGGATGCGACCAGTCATCAAGGTACGCCAACGTAACACGAGGATTACGCTCTCACGTAAAAGTGCAGACCAGCGATTTTTGTTCACCACGCGCTTAGACCCGGCCTTCGAGAACCTATCGCAAACCAAGTTCTGGAACGTCTTGGAAATTATGTGGCTACACGGGAGTGCGTCTCAAAGCTCCGCGAAATGTCGCTAGGGGTCGGACTGAACCAAACCAAGCATCACAGCAGCCTCCGAATAATCATTTTGACAAGCGCGCATTCAAGGGCAAAAATATGTGTTTTTGGTTGGGGAGGGGGGGGGAGAGAGATAGAGGAGGGAGTTGGTGGCAGCGATCAAATTACTTGGGATTGTTCGCGAGTGACGGCTTATCGCCTTGATTAATGGCCTCGAGCAGTTGGGGGAAATAAATCTCCAGCGCTGTGCCAAGATCTGCTCGGCGGGCGTAGCCAGCCCGCGCAGTGCTGGGCGGGAGAGGGGATGATTCCTTTGAGCGAGGGGATGGGAAGAAAATCCCTAGGTTCGCCCCCGGCCAGACCCAACCAAATAAATTAATTAATTATGTTCGTAATCCAGCAGGCGTAAGGCTCTTTCATTCCCTCCCCCCCTTCCGCCACATATTAAGTCATTAATCATGCCGATACACCCTTTCGCGTCTGGCAACGGCTGGTTGATTCGAGCTCAGCTGTGCCAAGTGCCTCAGGGACTTCCTTCCGTCGCTGGGATTTGATGAACTTGGATGGGGGAGGGGAGAGGTAACGAAATGTCTACGCTTGTGTTGTTTCCAGAGAAAGCTTTCCTACATTTGAAATGGTTTCATTGCCCCACAAAAAAAAATCGTACTTTCCCAAATGTTACCAAATATAATTCTACAATTCAATCGGATAGTGTGGTTGAAATAAAAGAAAAAAATTCTGCAGTCACCGATGCTTAAAAAAAAGGTACAGATTTGTTTTTTTTTGTTCCCCCTTCCCTTTTATGCTGACGCTCGAATCTTTTCTTCCTCCCCTTCTTATCAAAAAATGCTAAGGCTCCACGATCGATGATACGTATAATTTTTTTTTTTTAATATTCATACGATGCGTCTGCATTATCCGCCGCTCGCTTTCAGTATGCGTGCGCGGGGTGAGTGTGCGTCAGAGAGAGAGAGAGAGAGAGAGAGAGAGAGAGGAGAGATGGGGCATATGGTGATTGAAGATGATAGTTTGGCGAGGCGGTGAAGGGTTGTGTGGGAGTGAGGGGGGTGGGGGAGAAGGGTGGAGGTGGTTGCAGCCCCCTTGCACAATGCGGGACTCGGCCTTTCGTGACGACAGACAGCGGAGGAAGGCTTCAGCCACCCGCTACACCTCCCCCTCCCGTGTGCACGAGCGCCACGCCAGGAAGTTTGCCCACATGCAAGGGGCCATAAATCAGGGGCTGTCCGGTGCCCGGGGTATACGAGCAGATCGGGACGGCTATGACCTCCTCCTCCTCCCCCCCCCTTCCTATGCAAAGCGGGGCTCCGATCTCACGCGCGGTGCCCTTGTGGGCGTGGACCGACAGCAAGAGGGAGTGGGGGGGGGGGGGGGGGGGGGGCGTGACGCGCCAATCAGGTGTGGGCCACTCGGAGGACCACCGACAACTACCCCCTCGTCGTCAGCGCGGTGCAAGGGCGGGCGACCCACCCGCTCAGAGGGGTCGGACACAGCTACGCCCTTCGGCCCAGAGTCCCCAACACCTGGGGCACGTCTGTGGCCTGGACGTCTTGTTTGTTCACGGCTGCGCGGCTCCAGAAGGGGGGGGGGGGGGCTGTGGGGGGCGATAGGCCCTCACGAAGACCAATTTTGTCGATTGGTGTATATTTATGTTTACTTAAATATTTAATTTCATATGTTAAAATTTTATCTCATCAAAAGATGCATGGAGCTACTACGGTTCTGTATTTGAAACCTGTAATTTGTAAATAATATTCCAAAGCCAATATCTGACCACTTTAATTTTTTTGCAACTACGACCTTTCTTTGTGCGATAGCCCCTCCAGAAAAGTCATCCTGAAGCCGCCATTGAAATTACTATACCTTAAAATAACAATCACCCCTTTCAGACACACTCTTGTCATTTCATAAGACACCACTTTAATTGTTATTACATATTTTTTTATTATAAAATTAATACATAATTTTAATATATATATATATTCCTAAAGAACGACGTCGACTAGAATAACATCGGCTGGACACACATTCAAATTTTGACTAATCCATGTACCATTGAGATGTAAATTGCCCACTTCAGCTGGCGAATAGACTGAAAGGGTTAAGGTTATTACTTTAATTCACGGATAAACTAATGTCGTTTGCGAAACATTTGGTGTCTAACGAAATGTGGTATTTCATATTTGATGTCGAATTAAAAAAAATATTAGAATAATACGTAGCTCTTACCAAATATAAGTTCAATTGACAGAAAGGTAAAATTTCAATTAAATGAAGTTGGTACTCAAAATTTATTGTTTCATTTTTGCATATTATGGTCGTGTATGATTGGTTGTTATATATTTTATGTACTATGATTTTTGTTTTACAAATATTAATTGTTAATTATCATTTTCTTAGTGTTCGAATAAATAAATTTTCTAAAACATCGTATTTAAAAAATAATAATATTTTATTTTTTAATTTTAAAATTAAAATAATTAATACTCTTTTACAGGCACAGTTTAAAATGTTGTTGAAAACATCGCGTACAAACGGTATCCATGCCTATTTTTTTGCAGAGTAATTTCTAAAATTTTATACAATGAAGCTGCACATTTAGAGACAATTATAAATTTGTATGTTGTCATTAAATCTACCATTAAAGATTTTGTAAAAGAAGCAACGGTGTTGTGTTACAAATGAGATTTTTTTATGAAAATAGTGTTAAAATTAAATATTGTTGCAGCATATTACTTTAATTCTTTCAGCAGCTCTTCCATCTTCGAAAGAAAAAAAAACTGATGTGTCAAAAGTAAATTCATAACGTAACAAATTCATCCATATTTTCGCTAAGTTACCACATAACACTCTAATCCACCAAACACTTTACATGTAAGAGTTGTGTTTGTCCAGTTCTTGTAATAAGCGATGTTGGAGAACAAATATTTATGTCGGAATAAAAAATATTTTTACGGCCCAATTCATTTCTATGAATATATGTTTCAAATTTCCGTTAATAAAATTAAATATGATGGATAATATCAACACAATGATCGAATTTTATTATTTTTCATACAAAAGAACCTCCGTATTTATTGTCGTTTCCAAAAGTTAAAAACGAATATTGGCGGAACTACGCGAAGTGTTCTTATGATGGCAAAACCCGAAGATAATAAATAAATTTACATTTAAAAAAATCACACCACTTGCACCTATATATTTAAGGAATAATGTGTAGCAGAATCCCAAAACTTATGTAAATCCTCAAGATTTTCCTGCCGTGTTTAATTAATGAGGCGGTGGGCAGAGATTTTGGCTCAGTTTTATGCATGTCAACAGTTAGTTTTCATGTAAGTCCTGAATGAGTTGCTATTTAAATGTAATTATATTTTTATTTGGTGAAAGACTGCCTTTAGACTCTTGAAAAAAAAAGTTAAGTAAAAATCAATTGTCATGCGGTGAAAGCTGGCACACTGATTCAGGTAAACCCATGCATTAGCTGTAAGGTAGTCACAAAAAGTGGCCTATTTAATAACTTACATCTGTTCAATTATTGCTACTACCAACTTGACTTACACAAAAATTGCAAGATAAAGGTATTGATTGCAGCGTCGATGATTAGGTTACTAAGAGAATATCTTCCATCTTGAACCATTGGTTAAGTTTCAAAAATGGTTTAGCAATAAACCACCTTAGCTATTAATAATTTTCGCAGGCTTTCGCGGCCATTGTCTGAAGTAGATTGGCATCTGGGTCAGTAGGTAACTGCTCCTTGATGATGGTGACTGCAATGTCGACCGAAACGTCGGTGAATTATTCGGCCAAGGACACGGCTACACTATAGCTATTACTTTTCCTAACAGCAATTTTTTTTTCGCGTGAACGGTCTACTGCCTCAATACTCCCAAGCCAAAATATTTAAATTTCGTTTGTTTTACAGAGGGAATTAATACATGAAAGGTCAGTGCCGATACTTCACATATCAGTTTCACTGACGTGTTTGGATAATCACGCTCGCTTGCAACTCGGTCACGCTCCGGACGTGGTGTGCAGGTGATTGGGAGCGGGGAAGTCGGCGCTGCGTCCTGGCGGCGACAATGGAAGTTTGGGAGGAGTGATTGCCCTTCGTGCGGGAGGCGACGGGACAAAGCCCGGCGCGCGTCCATCGGACGCCCGCAGATTAATATCAATATAACGAGGGCGGAGCTCGTGAAAGCAGTGCAGCAGTAGGGGGTGGAGGAGAGGTGTAGAGAGAGAGAGAGAGAGAGAGAGAGAGAGAGAGAGAGAGAGAGTAAACCTTGAATACCTGCGTCCCGCCGCGTTTGTCGGGGACTCTTGACGCACAAGCGTCTTTTGTCTCGGCGACGAAATTTCGCTCCGGATGAAAACCGTCCGCTAATGATGATACAGACCTATTTTGTTCTTCTGTGCGTGCTAACACGGCCATGAAATTTCAACTATACACTGTTAAAAAGAATTTCATCTTCAATTTGTGAAGAACGCCGAATGTAAATTATCAAGGTATCTTTGTAAATTTGTGGCTTTGTTCGTACTTTTAACATGAATCAAACAGAAAATTCTTGGTAAATTAATATGTAAGAACTGTTATGTTGCCCATGTGTGCGTTAATTTTCGTTTTGAAATAAACAAACAACCTGTAAGTCGAAATGCGGTGTAGTTTCTACGAAATTAAGTTTTTCTTTTTTTTTTTTCAAAAAAAGAGACGAATTCTTGGGTTATTTGAGTAAAATTCGTTATGGAAAATTCCGTAAACTTACCATAATTTCTATCAGAGTACAGTCAAAATAACATCTGGTGTAAAATATTACACGTGCATTTTGTTTGTAGACACATGTTTCTGTTCAAAGTGTTAAATTTTTAAAAATTATATCGTGATACAAAAATAGGTTTATTGTGCTTGTTGATAAATGCCACAGATATTTTTTCATGAAAACTCGGACACGTAAAGTGATATGAGGTTAAATATCCTTTTACGAGAGCCAGCTGCATCCATTACGACACACGATTTTAAAAAGTAATTTTTGCAAACACACCGTTCAATTAAACTTTGTAATAAAATGTAAAATTAATTTTTAAATAAAACCACATGTAAACAAATCCCATAAAACAGTCATGCACTTACACAGGATTTGAAGCTAATAAAATGTTTTACATTACGAATCAATCGATATGTGTGTACCAAATGTAAACAAATTTATTAAGTTTCCTTATCATTAACATTTCACCCACATTTATCGAAATTCAAATTATATCTACATACTTTTCACAAGTATGGTAAAAACATGTGTGGAACTCCGGCGATTTTGTCGGGTTATCGCCCATTAACGTAAATTTAACGGGAATACAAGAAATATTAACATACACTATAACGATATTTAAAATAAATTGAAATCAGCTGATCTTAGATTTTACCATTAATTCTGTGTAAAGCTTTCCTCAATTATAACCTTTTTAATACATTTGGAAAGTTAAGTGTGTGACAAAGAAACTTATTACGTTGTCATTACATAAAACAATTTGATTCAATTAATTTTACTAAAAGGAAAGGAGGATCGAAATTCGTTATTGAATTCTGAGTTTTTCCAAAATTATTTGTATGTGTCTTGATTGATTCAGGCTCAGGGTAAACCTACCAGGCACTAGCCACACGCTTACAAACACTTCTGAAGAATCGCTGACTACGCCACTGGCGTACCTATCCTGATTGCTAGTCTCATCCTCGTACACTGTAAAATTTATTTTGTAAATGTAACAGATATTCATGTAAAGCTACAGATACTTTAAATTTGAACTATCACATGAAAAAATACAGTATCACTACAAAATAGTGTTCGCAGTAACACAGGGTTCGAATTCTTACCCGGGCATTTGTGTGTGTGTTGTTCCAGTAACTCCAGTAACTTTGTAAACTGTTCCCTGAATAGCTTTTCAGTAGTAACTGCGCACATTAGTGCACTTATTAAAATAAAATAATGTCCAGTTATTGAACATTTGATTATCTTTTCCATTGTTAAAAAAATGTGCTCATAATAATCATCAAATTAATGAAAAAAAATTATGCGCCAGTTTTCTAAAGACATAATCAGCATAATCTCGAAAAAACGTATTTCATATATGCAAAGTGCTGTATAAAGTTACAATGTATTTCTTATAGTACTATAAACTATTTTTTTGGGCAACTTGTTTTTCGAAGGAATCTTTTAATCTTTTGGTAATAGCACATTTTTTTTCTTCTGTGTACACGCGCACCCTAGCGCGTGGCTTGCAAGACTCGAGGCGAAATTTGCATTTTGCATTAAGGGATTTTTTTTTGCGATAGAGCCAAGGGGAAGACAGCGAGCGTGTGCGCGTGTGAGAATATGAGGAGGAGGTAGAGACGGGGGAAAGAAACGAGGGGAGAGGGAGAGTAGATAAAAAAAAATTTTGGTTTTTGAAGAGGTAATGGAGGGTTGCAGTTAGATAAAGTATGGAGGGGAAGCTATAACTCCCGAGTGATTCAGGGTTAAAGAGGGTTGGGGGGGGGGGGGTGCTAAATAGTGTTCCTTCTCCTGTGCTGTGCGAGAGTTCTGCAAGGTGGATGGGAAGGGGGGGAAGGGAAGCACAACGTCAATTACCAGACCGGCCATAGTGTAGAATGAGTAGTAGTTGGTATGGAAGGGGGCATGTCTATAGGCTAGTGTGCCACGAGGGAAGTGTATTGGTTCATGTGTTACAAGGAGGGTGGAGGAGGGGGAGGGGTTGGTGCTACGGGTCTGGGGGGAGGTAGGTGTCTATCGGCGTACTGCAGACTTGCACAGGACCGAAGTGCCAAGCATGTGTGTCAATATTTTCAGCGCGTCGAAACGGTCTTTGTGGCTTTGTAGGAGAGCAAAAATCTCCTCTCTTTTTAACTTTGCATTACTTCACATTCTTCCACCGCTAGATTAGGAATGTCTGTACTTATAATCAGAAAGACCAAAAAAATTAAAAATTACTGGCACACCTCACATAATTATACAATTTTTAAAATCCCCCCCCCCCCCCCCCCATATATTCATGCACAAGTTATTTATAACCATCAGAAGCAAATAATGAAAAGAAATTTTCACTACAGGATTATTATTTTTCTGTCGCCAGAACGGTTATTGAGCTTCTCTTCGTATGAACCACTTTACGGCGTGGCGTTATTTTTAGTCTCAGAATATAAATCGTGTGGGTAAAGGAGGGCATCTGTTAGAAATGTTCGAATCTTACGAACTATGTCTGGTTGTCGACATCAGTTAAACTTTAAAGAGGATTAACAGAATAGAAAAAAGGTGGGAGGGGGCAAGAAGTTCATTGTGGTGCGGTGCGGAAGTCCACTTTTTTTTATTTCTCGTTCTACGGTGAGGTATTTTCCGGCTCAAACTTCAACTCGTTAAATAAGTAGATAAGGCGATTAGCTTTGATAGCTGCGAAAATGGAGAATTAATAATCTCCTTAGCGGGTTGTGTTGGTCAACATGAAATGCAAATGAGATAAGATATCTCTTTTTTTATATCGGTGTGCGTCGTAACATGTATGAAAAAAAATGTAAAAAATTATTTTACTAATTATTGGGAATGATTTCTGAGATTGTACGTAACTCAGGGTTTGTAACAAAATATTGTTTTTTAAAAAAAAATCTTTGCATTACTTTTAACAATATAAATATTTTCACAGCGTCTAAAGGATAGGTACATCATTTTAAATTAACTTTTCTTTGGTGCCAGTAATACAATGATGATTTGATCACTTTCTTTCTCATATCTACTAATTAATATTCTTTATTTATTTTATCACTGGCTATCTATACCTATTCCATACGCAATTTTAAGTCTTAAAAATTAAACTAAAAAATTGTTATGGATTTTATTTAGTTACTTTATATACGTGTGACTTTAACTAGATTACTTGAAGCCACCTACAAATCAGCCTACACGAGTTACATTTTTTTTATTCACAAGGAAAGCTTATTCATGTAAAATTCTCGAAAAGGAGCAAATTTGTATTAACACGAAGAGCAGATATGATAAACAAAAACTGTTAAATCTGAAGACAGCGAGGAAACCTGTTAAAAGAAACCGAGTAATATGTAATCAATTAATTTAATTTACATTGAAAATTTTTTAGCTATAACCTTGTAAACAATATTTGGTGCTACAGTTAATATAATTTTCTTCCGATTACAAAATGCTGTGGATACAATTTTGAGCTTCAAGAAAATAGTTTGGGTTTGCATCAAAACATTTAAAATAAGTTGGGATCTAAAATGAATTCGTTGATTTAAGTTTGAAAACTTTTTTTTGGAATGGAAGTGGGTAATGAGATGAAAGATAGTGTACGTACGACATTGCAGTGCATCTGTGGGTCGCACGGAACTATTTTTTTTTTACAATCAGTAATTTTTGTAACAAATCTATGTAATGTATTGTAATTATGATTCAAAGGAAAAGAGGAAAAAAAAAATAAAGTTCTCAGTAATTCTTTAGTAGGCCAACTTGGTAACAAAAATGAATTTTTATTTTTTTCGTTGGAGTGTTCCGAATTGGAAGTCCAGCTAACATGCAAGTACGAAAGTGTGCAAGTTTGCAAAAAAAGACAACTAAGCAAGTGTTCTGAATTAGTTTTCTAGAATTTTACAAGCGAATAAGAAAACTTCAAAGGACAAAGGACAAAATTACTTCTTTATTGTAAGGGGGGAGAGAGAGAGAGAGAGAGAGAGGAGAGAGAGAGAGAGAGGTGTGTTTACGAGAGTTGTAAGAAGGGCGGGCAACGTTACAGCGGTAAAGTTTGCTGGAGGTAAAGAGCACTGTATGCCGCAAGGTGTGTTCTCCCACGCCGCCCCGACGATACCCCGAGCCTTATTGACGGTCTGGCAACGATATTCCCGAGGAAAGGGTGTGGAAGGGGAGGGGGGGAGGGCATTCAGACGGGCGAGCGACGGCATGGCATTGTGCTGCCCCCCCAATAGAACGGGACAGAGCTGGAGAATGGTGTGGAGGGGGGGAAGGGAGGTGGCGTTCGTGCATAGTTTAATGGTCCCTCAGCCGTGGGGTCGAAACACCCAGGACACTTAAAGGGAGCTACTTAGCATCGATCTGCCGGCGACGATTCCCCACAGCCTGCCGAGTTAACAAATGACGCCCGTGCAGGCTACTTTTACAATAACATTTCCTTTTCGCTCCTGCGTGCGAGCAATAAAATACATAAATCAATAAATGAAATGCTATTTCGAGCCCACAACACATTTCAACCTCTATTCGAGCAGTATAGAGAATGATTCAGTGGTTTACTACAAACTTAAAAGAGGTATCCATAATGGATAATTTCCTACAAGGATCATCCACATCTGCAAAATCTTGGTTGGACAGTACTTTGATGGGTACGAAATAAAAAACCTGAAGAATAAGTACTTGAAACATTGCCTGGTTAAAAATTATTCATATCAATTCGAAGAATATTGAAAATTTTAGTATTTCCAAATTATTTATTACAAGAAACTTTAAAACCTCCGAAATAAAAAAATAAACTGTAGAAATACTGAATGTTAGGTACATAGATTAAATACAACCAAGAACAATTTTAAAAATCCAGTATAAAGAGCAGTTAGGATTCACCTGACTTAAGTTTTCTAGAATTCCGAGCATATTTACCAGTCATATGAGACAACATCTTTAATTATTTTGTCATTTTCAAATTAATGCCGATTTTCTCTTATATAAACGGCGAATATTTTTTACTGTCCCACTTTGGGTCCTAGTAGTGCTTCGAAAGTTCTCCAAAATGACACCCGAATCAATGTCGTTTCCACGCTACACCAATTTATAACTTTACACGAAGTTAATTCGTAACAATCACGCGCATGCGCCTACACTTTAGCGATGAAGTCACTGCGCGTACACTGTTGACGCATCATTATTAGTCTCGTGGTTACTAGCGATTCAATTCTGACTGTATTTTGGCACACAAAAGAAAGAAAGTTCGATCGACCATCACTCCTAACGAGCCGAATAGACGTTTTCACGTACAAATTTTACGAACTGGCAATTCAAATGATCCATTTCCTATCCAAGGCGACGATTTATATTGACGGCAAAAAGCAGCCGTAGCCACGAAATATGGCTAGAGACCGGAAAAAATTCGCGAATTCATTTCGCGATAGGCTAAAATACAAATCATTATACCTCAGTGCTGCCTCTGCTATTTGGCTCACAACTCACCTGGATGACTCTGGGCCAATGAGATACACCCAACCAAAGCTTTATCGAACCACAGGCTGCTACGCTGGAACGTCTCACAAGACAGTTGCCAATGAGTAGGGACCGAAAAATTAGCTGTTTCGATGGCCTTCAGGATAGACTGCACATTCCCTTGTACATTTGGGCAAACAACGCAAGCTCATTGGCTGCCGACTTGTAAGTCGTCTCATCTGGTTTGTCTGTGATTCGATCCTTCTTCGGTTGAGGGTTTATAATTGGTTAGGATTCGTCCAGATGAACAGTAAGCCAATAGCAAAATCATCTAAGAGGTATATGTATTTGAATTCTAGCTTACCGCCGTATGAATCCGCGAATTTTTCCGGTCTCTACCAAATGAATGGGTGGCATTTGACCGAGTGTACGTATAACTATGGAGTTCGTCCTGCAGGTCATTGAACCCCGCGAATTTTTCCGGTCCCTAACTATGGCTCAACCACGAATCGAACCATGGAAGACGTTGGCATCTCAGGGGCCAATCGCAGGAAGCCGCCGTGAATCGGTAAAGAGAAGGGAATGGAGGGGGGGGGGAAGGTGAAGCGGGCACGAAAATAATCCCCCCGAGCGGGGAGAGGAAGTATTTATATCCAATCCGTCGTAAGTGGCTGTACCGAGCCGGATGCACGGAGCATCGCCGTGATGTACCGCGCCGCCGCGGGGAGACGGATGCGGCCCGGATGATTTAAGGACGAGGTCTCGCGCGGCTCCGGGCTCCGGGCTCCGGGTCGGGCGAATATGCCGGATGGCTGAGAGGAAGGCGGCCCCCCCCCATAAACACGTCATAGCGCTGAGGAGCGTGTAAATCAGGCTTTCCCTGCACCATCCACCCCCTTCCCCCTGACCCTTTGGCGAGCCCTCCGTGTAAGGCGGGACGCCTCACCTGGCCGTAAATCAAGCGAGACCTTACCCGCGAAGGGCAACTCTCGGACCGCCACGCCGAGACGAGGAGAAACAACCCCCGCAGACCGCCGAGACGCTCGGTCCAGAGTTGGAGCGGGCTTCGTCGCATCTTCGTTCATTTATTAACGTTATTTGGTGTTCAGGCTTGGCACATCCTTCCCTCTCTCCCCCCCTCCCCCCCCCCCCCCCCCCACCGACAAATACAAACGCAAAAAAAAAAAATTAAGTATTTTTTTTTCTAGTTACTGATGTTATTTGTGAACTGCAAAAGTTAGAAAAAAATATTTTCATGCATATTTATCGCATCATTCGTAATCCGATTAATTAAAACTATATACAACGCATAGCTTCAATCGGTGGGTCTTAAAGCATGTAATTTGGCATAGGAGTTCCTTGAGTAACGTAGATGAGCACTGAATAAAGATTATTTTTTAAGTTCCATCCCTAAAGGTGGAGGGAAAAAGGTTGTATAATTTGTATCAACAAAAAATATAGGTTTTTTTTTTTTTTAAGTTACGATGATGAAATTTTGAAGATATAATGTAAAAAAAAAAATACATGTTACATTCTTTTTAAAAATTAATCTCCTGAGGTGAGTTTTCGGGAGCGTTGAAGACCAAAATTCCCGTTTTTTTTTTTTTTAATCTAAAATCCCAATGGCAACGAATGTAGCCTTGTTAATGCTTCCTTCGTCTCCATGCCAACGTCTTTTGAATTGTTGATGCATTCTTCATCTCCGTTAAAACTTGGGTTGTTGTGGTGGGGGGGGGGGGGGGGGGGGGGGTGAGGGGGTTTAAATTTGAAAATTTTCCGTTTTGCATATATGTTCCACAGTCTTAAAACTCGGCAGTGATTTTCCTTATATTAGATAGACTTCAAATAAGAGCGAGGTATTCCGAAAATCAGACCACAAGGGTGGTTTAGCCTGGGAAACGCCAGGTACTTTAGCTAGTAATTTATAAAATGATTATATTACCAAAATCTAAATATAAACACATACATTTTATCAAAAAATTGTTTCATTGTTTGTAACTTCACTGAAAAACTAACTCGCTTTTTCATTTAGAATCATTAGACAGAACATATTTTATTATTTTGAATGTAGCTGAGACTTTACGAGATGACTGTATCAACCAGTAGACTTCAAACTATATGTGCTTGGTAAAAAATAACTTTTGTTAAATTACGTTAGGTTAAACTGCTACGTACCACATGCTCACATGTACTGAGCATGGTGTGGTGGGATGAGACAGTTAAGAGCATATCTGCAATTAACATGGATGGAAAATTTTGCGAAATCTGTCTTCCAAAAAAAAAAAAAACAATAAAGTAACAATCTTAAGTTCTGTAAGTTACATTTATGCCTAAACTTTTTACTTATTTTTTTTTAAATATTAGATAAATTTTTTTAATGATACCAATTTTACAAGGTTATACATCACATTGAAAAACCTAAAGAACCAACTATATTATGTATATATATTATGTATAACATACAATTAGAAAAACGGGAAATTTTTATTTTAATGTCTCATTGATTGAACCAGAAATGAGTGTGTTTTCGCACGAGTCTTATCAAGTTTATTAATGTTATCCGTTAATTTAGAGAAATACGATAAATTTATGTATATTCATGTATAGTTTATAACCAGCGTTCTTCGCGAATTTAAGGTGAAAATGTTTAACATTGTGCTTGATGAAACGGCAAGCTCGAGAAACGATGAAGCAAAAAACGAGAACGCCAATCTTCAGCTTGAAATTGTGGGAAGGCAGGTAACTCATAGGCAAGACTTGATGGACTCACCAAACGATAGCGAGTTACAAATTCAAAGCAACGCCATCAATTGACGAAGATCCAAACAAAACTATTATTGGCGCCATTATTTCGCTAGTGGCCGCGAGTTTCACCAAGCGGACGGGTTTCGCCAAGGAGAAGGATAAGAGGTTTCCAAACTTTACTATATGACTGTGTGGCGGACATAGAGAAATGATACAAACTCACTGTTCGTGTGTCGATGGCCTACTCAGTACGGTTTTTTTTTTTAAATTATAAAACTGAATTCACCCATTTTTTTTCACTCCCATAGGGATGGAATTTCATAATTATGAGTAGTCTATGTCAAAATCCGGCCCATAAGCTATCAATGTGCAAAAAAAAAACATCTTATCGATTTGTTGCTCTGTTGCTGCGTTGCTGCGTGAAAGTAAGGACAAACAGACAAACGCACTTTAGCATTTATAATATTAGCAGTGATATATTCGTCCTTTTTGTTTTTTACTTCCTTCACACTGAAGTGGTAAATCACTCTTTTTGAGTTCCAAACTCTCATTTGACAGACGCACGAAGTCGCACACACGCAGAAGAGAATTGGTCGTTCCGACAAGGGGAATGGTGAATGGGGGGATGGGGGGGGGGGGGGAAGAGAGAAGCTTCCAGGAAGAAGAGTGAACCTCATCGATAACATTTTCAGGTTCGTTTCACCCGGTCTGCGTCATGGTGGCGTTGGTGGAAGGGACGGGGCAAAGGGATGACGCCATGAAGAAGTAGGTAGGTAAGGGGTGGGGGGTGAAGGCGGTCGGCCGAGTTTAACGGATGCGGGCGGGTCCAGAGGGCAGAGCTTGCGGAGAAATTGGCGAAGAGGGCCCCTCCACCCCTCCACCCCTCGTCATCATGCTCCACCAGGGCTTGCCACTCACCGCTTCTTCGCCGGACCCCCCCCCCCCCCCCCTCCTTCGCGCACGGACCCGGAATAGACAAGCAGGCGGAAATGGAACTTGCGTGTCCGGCCGCCGCGGGCGAGTCCGTCTCCTCGAGGGAAGGGGGGGGGGGGGGGCGACTGCGAAGATCGCCGGACTCCGTCGTCGGGGTTCGCCGTTTCTCGAGCTTGCCGTTTCACCCAGAACAATGTTTTAAAAAATATATATATCTCAAATCCGAGAAGAACGCTGGTTACAATCCATCCAGGGACCTTCAGAAATTCGTCGTTAATTCCGTAAGTAATGAACTTGATAACACTCGTGCAAAAAATACACTCATTTCTCCCACGTGTGCGCGGTCATCCTGTTTCAACCGAGAAACGAATATCGGAATTTGAAATTAAGACGTAGTTTCTACGAAGATCCAGTTATCTGAAATTACGAAGAAAAAAAATGAAAAAAAAAAAAAAAAACAGATCGTTTAATTTAGGAGATTTCTTCCTTTGAAAAGTCCGTAGATTTACTGTAATTTCCAAAACTGTAGGCGACGTGTTCATGAATTTTTTTGTTTTGCCGCAGAAATTTTGGATAGCAATATTTAAATGCTAGAAACGAACCAAATTAATGGGTTTTCATTTTCAAACAGCCGAAGTCTGGCGATGCAGTATGTTTTCAATATAGCTTGCAAGTAAAAATCCGAATTATTATGCTTATGAAATAAGTGGTAATATTTTTTTATCATTTTATAGAACATCAAAAGACATTATTCCAATTTAAAAAAAAAAACAAGTATTTAAAAAAATCTATCCAAGATTAATATTGCATGTCTTCAATATGTAGACTCACAGATTCATTTTAAGTAATGTTAATGTTACGGACTACTAATGTAAGTGATATGAACGAGTTTGATAAGGCCGCGACGCGCGCCAGTTACCTGAGCTGCCATGTGACCCCGCGCAGTTACTGACGTCACACGCATATCTTCTGGAATTACGTATAGCAGCCTTGCCTCGCCACCGCACCCACCCCTCCTGCCGCGCGCCCACCATCCTCAGCTCTGTTATCTATTTATTAGAGGCCTAGGAATTCCCACGTGCTTACTGAGGCCACTGCGTGGAGTGGCGTGAATGACGCGACATTGTTCTGGATGCTTCCAGCGTCGGGGCGACCCGGGTATGACGCGACTCGTCACAACCACTCCAGTCCGTTCCAGAAAGACGGCCGAGGGTATAAAAGCGGCGACGCCGGCCTCCGCGGGAGTTCCAACAGGCGGGCTCATTATACCCGCTACTTCACGCTACGAATTAGAGCAGACAGCAGAAATTATTCTACGCTCTATCAACACCTGGGCAAGCAGTGTCCGACTTCTTATATCATCTGAAAAAACTGAAGGCGTATTACTAAAGGGAAAATTACATAAAGACAGACCACCTTTAATAAGATTTCAAGAACGAATAGTGAAGATAAAACAAAAAGTTAAGTATCTAGGGGTACAAATCACAACGGGAACAGGATACCAAGAACACATACAAGAAGCATCACAAAAGGCCCTACTGTTAATGCAAAAAATAAGGAGTCATAAACCTACAAATGTAGGATTGAGCACAAATACTATGACAACACTGTACAATGGAGTATACCTGGGCATACTTACCTATGCTTGCTCAGTCTGGTATGAACTACTACGCAATTCACATGTAAGAAGAAGGTTAAACTCATCCCAACGAACAGCTCTAATTGCTGTAACAAAAAGCTACAGAACTACGTCTTTAGAAGCACTGCAGGTTATCGCTGGAGCCTTACCTATAGACCTACTAATACAAGAAAGAGCAAAAGTTGTGATATTAAAGATGAGCAAGGAATACACTGCTTCAAAATATCGCAGAATTCACATAGAAAATATTGAAATCTGGCAAGAAAGGTGGCGAAACTCTGACAAGGGAAGGCATACACACAATATATTCCCTTCAATAGAAGAACGGATGAAATTTTCATGGATAAGTACTGACCACTACACTTCACAATTCCTAACAGGTCACGGGAATTTTAAACACAAATTAAACTCTTTTAACTTAGTGGAAAGCCCTATGTGCCCTGTGTGCATGGAAGAAGACACAGTAGAGCATGTTCTAAATGATTGCGTTAAAATAGAAGACATACGAAACAAGTACACAAGGAAGATGGCTATGGAGGATGTTGATATTAAGGATATTAATCAAATTGTGAGAGATAAGAAGACTTATGACATATGGAGAAATTACACCTTTGAAGTATCCAAGAGACTGGAGCGTTTCGATAGTTGGATGCACGAACAATCTCTGATGGAAGATCTGCTTTCCGATACGGAATAACTTACTACAGAAAAATAAAATAACTCTTTGAATCTCCTACACAAGTTTCTTTGGCTGTTCTTCTTGTGTATAGTGTAATCGAACAGCCGGAATATTATATCAAATTAGATAAATGAACTGAAAAGAATTAATTAAGAATAAGAGAATTAAAAATATACACCAGATCTCTCTTTAAAAAAAAAAAAAAAAAAAAAAAAAAAAAAAAAATAAGAATTATGACAGAATAACGCCCTGGAAACCTGTATAAGCAAGCTAAAAGGATATGAATTATTATATAATATAAACTGTATTATATTATATAATATATATGTGTGTTAAAAATATAATCATGTGTGCAATAAATATAAATAAACTACTCTTGCAAACCTTATAAAAAGGATTATATCCAGAGTAGTCTTTAAGTAAACATACATAATCTATAATATGATTATTTTCTATAAAGCTACAAGATAAAAAAAAAAAAAAAAAAAAAAAAGGCGGGCGAGTGGAGTGACGCGGGAGTTCTGCGAACGGCGCAGGCGCGCAGCGACGGGACCGCGCGAGTGCGACCGAGTGGCGCGAGACTGTGTGTGGACAGGTGCGGGGTAAGGGGCGAACCACTGTTGGGCCTATACCTCCAGTGAGGAGGGTGAACTGTGGACTGGACAGATATTCAGTGATTTGTGAACAGACGTTTTTAATTGCGAGCGATATGTGAAATACATTAAGTGTGGTGTTTAAATGATTAATGTAAATTTATAATATAAATGTAAATTATTAGTAGAAAACAAAAATTGTATAAATTAATTAAGCTCTCCTTACGAATCAGTTTGCCTCACTCGTAAAAATATTTAAAAAAATTATGTAGCAAAAATACAAGTTAAAGTTTCGTTTCGGCAACAGTTAAAATTTACCCGATGTATTAAATGCATTTTGATGTCAGGCAAATTCATGTTAGCATGCAAACATCCAAATAATAATTAGAAAAGGCAGCCACATTATTTCATTTACTGGGTATTCTGCTGCTGATACTAAAAGAGATTGCTTAATTCACGCCTTTAAGACCTTTAAAAAACAACAAATGAATTTTTTTTCCCAGCCTTAATGAACAAGATTTTAAAAACACGTAATAAGTGCCAGTATGTAATACACGTTTTTGTATTTTTTGGACAAATTTTTTTCAACTCTGGTTTTGCTCTTGCTTTAAAACTATAAATAGGTTACTTGCCAGAGAAATTGGTAGATTCCAAATTATAAAGTAATCTTAAACAAATACTGTACTGCTTACATCATTAAAATATATTACGCCTAATAATAAGTCTAAAATTTATCCTGCATTTAGAGCTTCCCCTGGCCATAAAATATAGCATCATGCACCCCCCCCCTCCTTTTTTTAACATTAAAACAGATAGGTGTAGTACTTTTAGAGGGGAAACAATACCACCGTGCAATGTTATAATTCGCTCTCTACTGCTATCGGATCTATTAGCTATCTCAGCCAACGCGATATCTCGAGTAAGCAGAGGGAAAATGTGCTATTACGTTAACGTGCCCGCGGCACGCCGACCCCGACGTAGCCCCCATTACCTAATAACACGCTGCAGCAGCGCCGTACATCATGTAGGATATCTGCGCCTCTCGCGAGTTGTTACATCAGTGTGGACAAAAATAGAGTTTAATTGCAAGCTGGACGGCGCGCAGCCTGTGTTCAGCAAATAAGATTAGCGAGTTCGGGTTCGAACATCGGGTTTGAGAGCGCTCGGTTGCACGAAAGTTTGCTCGTGATCTTCGAGAAAAAGCGGACAACAAAGGCCCCTATCCAAGTTTTGTTATTGGCCTAAGCTGTTCACGAGGAGGATTGTTACAAGGTATAGGAAAACATAGTTCTTTCACAGCTCTGACTATGGATAGGTACGTATTGTGCCTGCATGGACCACTTTCATTTTATTTTATATATAGTAAGCCCATAAAAGAATGTCCCAGTTATAAATTGTTAATAGTATCACCTATAAGCATTGCAGAGATTTGGTTCAATAAATAAGTACACGCGCGAGGTACTCCTTTGATGTTTTCTCGATCGCAGCGTCACCTATAAAAATGGTAACTCCTGAGCGTAAAACGTTTCGTGTTCTGCAATTTGCTAAGAGTAAATCTGTGATTTCAGTTGAACGTGCGTTTCGTTTAAAGTTCAATTTGTGGAAGTTCCTGACCGTTGGATTAGTTGTAATGGTTGAGACGACAGAGAGCTCGTTTTCGCTGGCCTCCGCGTTCACTTGACATAACAGAATGCGATTTTTTTTTCCTTTGGGGCTTTATAAAAGATCGTGTTTACAATACGCTTCTACCTAATGATTTGCCAGAGTCGAGACACAGAATTGAAGAGGCTATTACTTCCATTACTCCGGACGTGTTAACCAAAGTGTGGGAAGAATTGGAATTTTAATTTGTTGTGTGCCATATAACTAAAGGTGCGCGTATAGAACATTTGTAAAAAAAAAAAACTAGTTAGTTCAACTTCAATTCTATGTATTTTTTGTAGCAAATAGTACAAATTAAACCGTTATAACTTACCTACCATTGTAATTGGAACATTAGTTTATGGACACCTTTTATTACTACCTGTCTACCCCTTTATTGATAGATAATTATTTCTCCTTGTTTGATTTGGGCATAGTTTAACACGTCCCAGAGTAAGTCCAGCTAGTGGTAAACTCTTAGATGTGTGTTATATGCGATGTTAAAGTAAGGAGGTGGTTGGATTCTAGCACAAGCTGTAGCTTATAAACAACTCACTTCTCATTGCATATGTAGGAATGTTGAGTCCACGAATGAAAGGACAGAGCTTAATTTTTCGTTCCAATTGATGTCATTAGAGATATTAAGGGATAAAGGAATAAACATGGAGCAATTTCATAGCAATGTCTGCAATGTTTCCTACTTGGGGAAGAACTCTGGTTTGACCGTTTGGTGAGAGATGATTGGTGCCCCTAATGAGTCCAGCCTGGTTGTCAAACGTACTACGTAATGTTGGAGTCTGTATTCATGCAGTGAGAAGCAATATATATATATATATATATATATATATATATATTTGTAAATGATAACATGTATATCTCTAACTAGTTGTAAAACAACTTAAAGCAAGAAACGCCTGTTTTATAAATGAATAAGGAGCGAAAACGAACACGGCGTCAAATACTCAAGAGCTCCCCAAAACTTTTCAATCTTTTCTTCTCGAAACATATATAATTTAGAGAGACAAAAGAGTCCTCGTTTGCAAACCACCAAGATTTCTTTCCCGCCGGTAAGTACGAGGAACCACTTCGGGCTTTCGTTTCTCCGCCTTTCCGTGCTTCTACAGCCGTCTCCGAGATCCCCGACAGCTTCAGTTCCACTTTTCCAAACCCCCACAAAATGATTAATATTTTTTTTTCCTCTCTCGCCCTGATTTCCCATTGCCAGTTCGACCGCGAGACATGATGCCTGTCACGACAGGGCCGCGCCCAAGACTCTTCCTTCCTACCCCCCCCCCCCTACCCCCCACGGTTTGCAGGGATGGGAAAGAACTTTGGAGAGGGGAGTAGGGGTGGTTAGGGCGACCAAGGTTCGCTTTCGCGCCCTCTTCCCGGATTAGTTTAATCAAGTGCCCCCCCCCCCCCCTTCCCCGCCTTCACGCATCCGCAAACGTGCGAACTCCGTCAGCTTCGAGTGCCTGCCCCCTCCCTCCATCCGCTCCACCCCCTCCCCCAACACCCCTCCAACCCCCTGAAATCCAGCGACTACAAGCCCGTTCTGATCGAGGACGCGGAATGAATAATGAATGTCCGCGCGGCTTTAGCCATCATGCTTGACGGCGGTCGTCTTTCGAAGAAGTCCCAGCGATTCGGCGTGTCGGGAGAGACGGGAACACATCCGTAAATTTGAATGTGGATCATTTTTTTTTTCAGGCACTGTAAATCGCTTATGCTTATCAATCTTATCTCTCTTATTTCTCTCTTCGCCATCCTTTTCCCACTTCTTTCCTAGCGACCGACGCAAAATCGGGTAACTCGCACGTAAAGTATTCATAGCATAGTAAAAACTAATCTTTCTTAGTAGGCCTGCATAGTAAATAAAGGTTAGGGGTTCAAGATACATTTAACGCAATATTAATCATTAAAGTAATCCGTCACCCATAGATACATCAATGGCATTAAAATAGGCAAGTTTGACCTTCCTATTCCTTTTCTGTCTCCATTTTGATGTGACAACGTCTAATAAATCGATGAACGCTGGCTGCACACACGAAAAATTGTCACACTACGGATGTGTCCTGTTTATGCATGCGTGGCATCTCTCTGGTATGTTGCGGACGGTACAGAGAACTCGGCCGGCACGTGGCGGCGTACTGCTCAGGTTTCACCCCGCCATGCTGCAGGGATAGGCGGGTCGCGCCGGTTGGATCACGCCTGCGCATGTCGCCACACACGGCTTGGGGCAGACGACAACATAGCGGGGTTCGAGGTTATTGTTATGCACCGCGCCACGGGAGTATATTCGCAAGAAAATGGCGTTCTTACAAGTATTACGTATTATTTTAATTACTATTGTTAATCAGTATATTTAAACAGTGTTGTATGAGTATTGTTTTAGTTGTGTAACGAAATATTTATTGCTGGTATGATACTTTTCACGCTTTAGTTCGACATTGGTAATTATTTGTCATGAGTTATTATTTGATCAATTAAATCACACACCGTATTATAGTTATGAGCCCACGAGCGTGTAAATATTTCGAGTCCAACAGAGAATATGCTAGTTAAAATAAATTCAAACAAATATCGTGCGTGGAATAGTCAGGGCCGGCGCCAGGCCCATGCGGCACATGCGGCCGCATGTGGCGCCACGCGGGCAGTGGCGCCAACGGAGCTATCGGAAAAAAAAAATACAAAAAAATTTTAATTTATTTGAGCAAAATAGTTTTATAAATAAATAAACGCCATGAACATGATTATAATTTTATAAAAGATAGAGTGTTTCTGTTTGCTAATACAGCAATATGCGAGCATCGGTGGTGATGCGATGGCGATGACTCATGAGGTAGTGGTGCGCGCCGCGCGGTGCTTCCCTGCTTTCCTGTCACAACGTGAAGCCCTCCCCACCCTCCTCCCGCCGCCCCCGACCCACCGTAAGTGCCTGCTCACTGCACCGCTCAGTCTCAGTGCTAGTGCTATCTGTCAACTCGACAAGTGCATGCACATGCCACTGTCCAGTTTTATATTATTATTGTGGTGGTATCATGGCGGACAAGAAGAAACCTACGGGTACTTTTTATAGAAAAAGAAAAAAGGACATGGAAAGAGAAAACGAAAAACAGGCGAAAGCAATGAGTAAATTTTTTGTTAGATCTGAAGTTGGCTCTTCCGTAGAGTCTGAGTCTCATAAGAACGACACCGCAGAACAACAAACAATGCAAGTAATAGAGCAATTATTATATTTATCTGTACTTTTAAACTAAACGAAAAATTAAGTTTTCTCCATCTTACTTACAAATTTTCTCAACTTTTGTTGTGCATTTTCTATGGGATGATTTAGTATCCAACATGTGTTACACGTGTTTCAGGATTCTGATTCCGAAGAAACTTTGGTTATTCCATTACCCAAATCATCTAGACCAACTGTTCAAATTGAATCTGAGAACATCGAACAACATCCACTGCAGGTAAATTTGAATATATTTTAGGTGCTTTTTGTTCAATTGTTTCTATATTTGGTAAGTAGCCGATCATGAAATTGTAGCTTATAGCACACCATTAAGGGAGGATGAACAAAAATTATTTTTTCAAAATTCGTTTTTAACTTTAATATTAATGTTAATCCAAATCAAAAAACGATGTAAAAAAATCACAACAATTTTTATATTATTACACATACTTAAAGTGCTGATTTTGACCCTCTCGGTTTCCGACTAGACTTCTAACAAACATTTACAAACAGCTGTTTTAATAGAGTGGCGGGGGGTTTTGTTTTGTTATTGTGTAGCGCGGGCGAGATGACTGACTTCCCTCCCTGATCGCGAGCAAAGCCTAAAATTGATCCTAACCATATACTTTTTTTTATTTGTAGTTTTACAAGTTACGAATTACGTGCGTTCCCTTGCGTTCCGGCACTCTTGGGAGGTAAGGGAACGCCGTTATGTTGCGTTCCCACTGAAATTAACCACTGTATTGATGTGTTTTCAGGATTTTCATCTCAAGGAAAACAGGAACGATCTTGACGACTGTGGAGAATGGCCGGCTAAAATCACCGATGACATCCGTCAAGTTCTCGTCGAGAAAGGCCCTGTGCAGGTTAAACTTTTTAAATTTCCTGTTGACCATAAATCTGGCAGACGCTTCACAGTTGCCAATTATAAACAAAAATTGTCAAATGGAGAATAAATCGACAGAGAATGGCTCGTGTACTCAAAATCGAAAAATTCAGTATTTTGTTTCTTTTGTAAACTCTTCAGTAATGAAGTTATATCTGTTTCTGGAACAGAGGGTTACTCTGATTGGCAAAACATGTCAACATTCTTACGCCAACACGAAAAGTCACCTCATCATATAACAGCTGCCATTTCTTATCGAGAACTTTCCCAGAGATTGAAGTCAGGGAAAACCATTGACGACGAAAACCAACGCATCATAAAATCAGAAACAGAGCATTGGTATGAAGTTTTGAAGCGACTTCTTACTATAGTGCAGTTCCTTGGAGCTCAAGGATTAGCTTTTCGTGGCACTAATGATAAGATTTTCCAATAAAATAACGGAAACTTTTTGAAAATAGTGGAGCACATTTCCAGATTTGACGCTGTTCTCTCTAAACATCTTCGCAGGATAACTTCGAAAGAAACTCATGTACACTATTTAAGCAAAGAGATACAAAATGAGTTCATAGATGTACTTGCTCGTAAAGTTAATGAATTCATATTAAGTGAATTGCATAAAGCTACCTACTATTCCATCATTCTTGACTGTACACCTGACGTTAGCCACCAAGAACAGATGACTCTAGTAGTCAGATTTGTTCACGCTATACCAGGAGAAAACGCAATAATCAAAGAATACTTCCTTGGGTTTCTGCAAGCGTTTGATACATCTGGAGAAGGACTAACAGCTATTTTGTTGGATGAGTTGTCAAAAAGAGGAATAGCTTTAAACAACATGCGAGGCCAGGGGTATGATAACGGGTCTAACATGAAGGGAAAACATGTTGGGGTTCAAAAAAGGATCCTAGACCTCAACCCAAGAGCCTTCTTTGTCCCTTGTGGAAGTCACTCACTAAACCTAGTAGTAAACGACGCTGCTCTTTCCTGTACTGTAGCCGTGAACTTTTTCAGTAACGTTCAAGAGATTTATAACTATTTTTCGGCATCCATCCATAGATGGGACATATTGAAACATCACGTAACAAATTTAACAGTAAAACCTTTAAGTGAAACCCGATGGGAAAGTAGGATTGACGCTCTTGAACCTCTGCGCTACCATATTGATGAAATATACGACGCTGTTTACGCAGCCTCTACTGATGCCAAGATTGATGTTTTTGGAAAAAATACAGCCACTGGTATTGCCAAAAAAATAACAGATTTTCGGTTCCTTTGTTGCTTGATCACATGGTATGAGGTTTTGTTCAAAATAAATTTGGTAAGCAAAACCCTTCAGGCAAAAGAAGTCAACCTGCAGAGTGCCATGACCCTAATTGAAAGCGTAAAGTCGTTTTTGATCAAAATGAGAACAGAAAATGGATTTAATAATGTTGTTACAGACGCAAAGGAGTTGGCTGATAAACTCGGAATCAGCTCTGAGTTTCCTAATGAAACGGTAGTAAGGGCAAGAAAGGTTAAACGTCAATTTTTGTATGAAGGTGTCGACGAACCAATTAAGACAGAGACAGGAAAAGATTCTTTCAAAATAAATTTCTTTTTTGTGATTCTCGATACAGCCATCAGTTCATTGTCCGAGAGATTTGATCTTATGCACAACCATAGCCAACATTTCCAATTTCTTTATGACTTGAAAAAATTAGAAAATGGTGAAGAAAAAACTATCAAAGGAAATTGTCAACGTTTGAGCGAAGTACTGACAGCAGGTGATGAAAGAGACATTAACGCAGAAGATATTTTTAAGGAAATATCAATATTAATTCCAATGTTGTCACAAGAAGAGAGCTCCCCTCACACAACACTGAGCTATCTCACAACAAAGAGATTAATAGACGTATTTCCAAATGTTTTCATCGCGTTGAGGATTCTACTAACATTACCAATATCAGTGGCCAGTGGAGAAAGGAGCTTCTCAAAACTAAAAAGAATAAAAAACTACCTTCGATCTAGCATTTCACAAGAACGTCTTAGTGGTCTTGCCACATTGGCCATTGAAAATGAAATATTGAACACAATAAATACAGATACGATTTTAAAGGATTTTGCAAAAGCTAAATCAAGAAAGAAAGGTTTTCTGAAGTAGAACACTGCTGATGAACGAGTGTAGTTAGGAAGTTATGAGTATGTTGATGATGATGACCTTATTAATTGTTTTGTTATTGACTGTTCAAGAAACTGTAAATAAAATAAGAAAGTTGTATCATAAATTTTTAGTCTTAATTTCCTTTGTTTTTATTACTACAGTAGGCTAGTGTGTATAAGTATATATATATATATATATATATATATATATATATATATATATATATATATATATATATGTGTGCGTTTGCACCAATATATGAAGTCACTAATATGTGTGTGTATATATATATATATATATATATATATTGGCGCCAAATCCAGATCTCGCATGTGCCGAAAAAACTCCTTGCACCGGCCCTGGGAATAGTATTAATTTATAACATTATAAACAATTGTTTCCAATATGGCCTCGTGGCTGTGCGATTAGCATCGCTGACTACCACTCGATAGGTTGACGGATCAAATCCCAGCGGCTGAATTTTTTTTTTGTATCCATACAAAAGAGTGATAATTCAATAAAAATGTTTCAGTTTTATTCAAAAAATTATGCAGAGGTAGATTATATCATCCAAAAGATAGAAAAATTAAAAATAAATTACTTCCTCAAAGAATAACATATTTTTAACGAACAGTGGTGTTTTACAGTTACAAATAATAATTCAAATTACACCCGGGATCTTTTGCACAATGTTTTAAAAAATATTGAAACACATTATAAATAAGTTTTGTGCATTTACGATGCGTATTTGTTATTAAATCGTGTTATAAAAACGAAATAATAATATTCCCCTACCGTGCGGCTATCTACGGTGACGGACGCGAACCGAATGAAACGCGATATCTATCCACTATCGCGGGAACCAGGCACAGCGAGTGCAGTAATAATAGGTTATGTTACAATTTACTAAAGAATTATGGTAATTCATATAATTTATGATAGATATTTGATTACAGTTTATTTATATGAAAACTTTTTCATAATTATATTATTTAAACTTTATAGCTAAACACACATTTTAAAAATTAATTACAAGTCATCTAGACGTGAACTGTTTCGTCGACTGTTTATAAAGTGAAGTGAAAAGTTAATGTGATTTTCATTGCTTATTACAACAACAATTTCGGCAATAAACGTTATTTATTCTTGCATTTTAAAAATCTGATTACTAGTATAATTTCAAGTAATTATTCTTTTATTATTAAAATAAAAATGATTCAATTTTATTCATAAAAGTATGGAATCATTTTATCAATTTTTTGTTATGACGTTGTTACGTTAAACTATCGTCCGTAAACCGACTTTACAGACAATAGGTGACTGCACTTTCAAGTTATCTCTGAACATTAAAGTATTTTATGCTTCTAAATTCGTTTCAACTTAGGGTTGAATGAAAATTTATCACTATCCTAAATAAAAACTAGAAAATCACATGCGCACACATCGATTCCTTAGCCGGAATTTTAACTCAGGTCTCTTTGTGGCGAAGTTGGTTGGCATTATTACAAACAGCACCAAAAAATGTAAGGATTGTCTTAAAGATGGTGGTCCATACCTATATTTACCAAATTTTAAGATTTCTGTGTTAAGTTATAAGCAATGTTTTGTTTAACTCCATGCAAAGCTTCGGCCAGGGACAACGACAACATTTCATCCACTATGCACTAGGATTTCTCTCTTCCTTAGTAGGCAATACAGCTGATTTTATAACTATTTAAGAGGAAAATGTGAGATAAAAATGTGTGTTCGAAAACAATGTTACATATCTAAAAGCCTAAAAATTCCGTAAAAAAATAGTTTGTGTTAAGCAAGAACATCCAACATTCTGTTCTAACCAACCTTAATTCAGTTTTATTAACGGTATCACATTTCAGTTCTGAAGGAAAAAAAAACTTAATATTTAGTTTAGGCAGTTAACCGTTCTGTATGTATTCATACTTATTGATGTCTTAAATGTTAAGCTCAGGAAATAATTCTATACTCTAGGAGAAACTATTCCATGTAAAAATCAGCTTCAGCTATAAAATTTATTAAACCAACAGCACATATTTCAGTCCCCTTTAAACAACTGCATGATAACCCACCTCCCTTAATAGGCCCGACCTGCAAGTTATGCCAAATCAATCCAATTGCACTATGCTCTACCCACGATGTCTCATTGAATGCCGTTATCGCTTGGCGTGTCAAGCAGATGCCAGCACCGGCTCGTAATTGGCTGCGTCGTAAGCTGGTCGATTGTATCTGTACTCACCCGATGACCGACACGGAGTGTGATTGGTCGCGACAAGACGCAACCACTTGATCTTTAGCCGACCTAAGGATACAATCATCACAAGCTACATACTTGGTTGGGTGACTGCGGCTTATACAAATTACTGTCGCTTTATTATAGGCTAAAGGTTATTTTATTATTCTAAGAAAATCTATAACTTCTAAACTTCTACTTAATCCCGACCGGTTCACATGTAGATAGGTGTTGTCCGCGAGACAGGATTATATATATATATATATGTTTAACGTGAAAAAATTTTAACTCTTGGTATACGACATTTGGTAGGAGTAATATCGTGAATGTAACGGAAGTCGCATGGAACGAAATTGTGTAACTACGCTGCTGCCATCTGTGGAAGATAGCACGAACCAAAGTTCATAGAGACAAAGTAAAACTTTAACTGTTTAGTGAATTTTAACAAAACGGGATGTATTTCAAAAAATTACTTTTTAAAAATTAGATCCAAAATGGCTGTTAATTTTTTCAAGTCTTTTCCGTTTTTATCGGAACAGTTTCATTCAATAATTTAACCTTTCGGTCTGCAAATGAAATGATTTGATAATCGACGCAGCTGCTCCGAAAGTGAAACTACAGTGATTCGCGTCAAAAAATTTAGTTTAAAACACCGTTTGCGTATATTTATCACGCTCAAAATTATTGTCAAGAATCATACGTTAAATTTCGTGTCCGAGTTTCGTATTATATGTTTATTTGCAACATGAGAACTCAAGAATTTTGCTCGATACTGAGGTAAGATGTTTACATATCAGTAATTATTATGTACAAACATGCTTGAAGGTTTGTGCCAGGGGAGGGGTGTGGAGGGAGGTGGCACAAACTCCAAGGAGATGAATCCAGAGAGTCAGACTCCGAAAAGGCTGGCTCAAATTATTCCACTGTCTCCTAATTTTTTATGTGAAATGAGAGATATCAATGGACTGGTGAGGAAATGCACAAGTTTATGAAATGAAGTGTAACTATTAACAAATATTTTACATCAGAGATGATTATTAAAGAAAACTCGTGAAAATAACCAAAGGAGACTGGCCGGCTTCTAAGAAATTGTTTTATTCATGCAAGTAGTTAGTTGCATATGAATATATTTTTTTAAAAATATTGCATGGAAATTAAAGGAACATAATGCACAGTGTTGCTAATTTACAGGTTAAATAAATAGAAGATCCCATATTATATTGCAGTATTTTAAATTTACCTTTAAATTTTGTGACGAACCTTGGTTAGTTCCTTTGGGTACTAAGCCCTTAAAGAGTTTAAGACTTAATTAATTATGATATTCCACATGCCTATGGTTAAACCGTGGTACGACTATATTTCGCTTTGGCGGGTCTTCATTTCACGCATTCGTGTAACTGTCGGAGGGCGTTAGGGACTACAATAATAGAAGGAATGGAGTTAGGAAGAATCTTTTGGTAAAAGGGGGGAAAGGGGCCAAGCAATTTACGACGCCCGAACAAAAACACCAAATGTTCCACCTCCAATTTTACATCTTTCTTTGTACGAGTTTTATGGCAGGTCGTTGCGGCTTTGCCAGTTCTCATTGTTTGTGATGTCAGAGCGGCTTGCTTCTCGCATGCAGTTTAAAGTTGAGTGCAAGGCGACCCCCCCACCCACCATTTTCCCCCTATTTTCTAGCAACGCCTTCGTAACCCTTATCCCCTCCACATCCTCCCTCTAAGCTTCTTCGACGTCACGTGGTCTATACCCGCCCCTAGATTCTTTCAGCTCCGCGGAAAAGCTTGTAATATTTTTATCACTCGCTCCATTCACGCTAGTACCGTCACAAAGTGATTATTCCCTCCCCCCCCCCCCTCCACCATCCAAAGCAACCCGTATAGCTTAAAAGAATGCCTGCGCGGTTTGAAACGGGCATGCCAGGAATAAAGGAGACGTGAGGAGAAAAAAAAAATGGAAATGACAGAAACATGTACAATGTCCTCTTTTTCTCATTTCCTCGCTTTCTTTCTACTCCATTTTCACCCTCACCAAGAATCTTCTTCCCATTGCGAAACCTACGACAAAATTTCACGAACCTTTTGCAAAAATGTTTTAAGAGCTTCCATCGCAGCGCGAACGCATTTTTAAAAGCTATCTTATCACACGGTGTCTAGCGCGCCCTTCCTTCCTTCCTCCCTTCCTTTGGAGTCGGCCGTCAAACCCTTTAACTTTGATGTCTGGTCGCGTATTTATCTGGCGGAACATTTTTTCTCTCTCTCTCTCGTCCTCTCTCCGCCCTTGCAGAGCTCGGTGGCTGTGCCTCCTGCCCTTCTCTCGCCTCTTTCCTCCCTGCATTCCGTTCCTTCATTTCCCTTTTAGTTTCACTTCCCAGCACGACCGCCCCCTTTCCACCCCCCTACAACCAAAAGCCCTTCACCCGCTCCCACTCGCTCGCGCGCCGACTTTACATGTAATGATGACGTCAGGAACAGCAGTCGCAAGGAACTCGAGTGGAAAGATAAACCACTCGCACGGGTTTAGCATCCTTCTCTCGCTTCCCTCCGCATCCCCCCCCCCCCCTTCTCCACCATGAAGGCTATCTTCCGAAACCTTTTTCGCCCGCACGCCTCACACTACTTGCACTTCCCGTCAGTGCTGTATCTCCACCACACGGGATGGAACTTTCTGGTGGGTGGGGGTTGGTGGAGTTTGGAGAGGGAGTGAAGGGGCGTGACGTCAGCTGCCTGCGTTGTTGATAATCTCCTCATAATCGCGTTTATTTAGTCCCTGAAAAATTTCGCGGGACGAACACGTAAAAAAAAAAAAAGAAAAGAAAAAGAAACTGGAGGGGTTGAAAAGAGGTGGAGTGCTTTGCCGCTCTGGTACCCTGGCTTGCCTTAGGAATAGCTGATTCTTCATTTAAATTCCCGGACCAAGTGTGAATTAAATTACGCGCGAGGAACGCGGCTCGCATAAATCCGTGCGTACGCAGACTTAAAAGAGTAGGCAAGTCGCGTTAGCTTCAGTGAAAAGATTTACAACCGTTTTGCACGGTAATCTTGGGCACGATGCCGATGTTAGAAATTATTTTTTTCAACAATTCATTACATTTACACTGAGTGCTTGATATGTGTTTATATAAGCCGTTTCGTAACTTAACGATCTTGTCTCAAACTCGAAAACTATTAAAATAATTAAAAAAATGTTTTTCAAATTTTGTTTTTAACTTAATGCAATGATATAAAGAATTATGCAATATTTGTCAGTTCGTGGAAACCTTCATTGTGGAAGAGAACTATATGTTTAGAATATAAAAATAATGTTAGATTAAAAATGAAGAGTTTATTTAGAAGTAATGTTTGATAACAAATTTTTTTCAGTATCAGAATTGATTTACAGGGAAGATATGCAAATGTTACATTATTATTTTACTTTTACATGATTGGAAATGCCTGGATATTTATTTAACTGCATATAACTATACACGTAACTTGTTACTTGCTTACTACAAAAAATTATATGAAATACATATTTAATATATTTTTTATTGCTGGAGGAAAGAAGGGAGCTTGATTATGAATTTGAGTACTGTATATTCAGCCATTAATTTACTAAGTATTTTAAGGGGGAAAAAACCCCCATGAATTAATAAAACGGGTGTCTGCAACCAAACAATGCGTACATAAATTTTTTCATTCAAAGGAAAAAAACTAATAAGATAAAACAAAATTAATTTCAAATTAAATTTTATGCTAAAAGAAAGATTTGCTCGACTTTGTACTCATTTTTAAATCGTTGAGAGCTCATAAACTTCTTTAAAATTACATAGTAATTAAACATAAGATTTTTTTTTTGTTTTGTTCAGTGTAGCAAGACTAAGCAAGTTAAGAGGTACAAGGCAGATGCTTGTTAAGCTCATAATCATTTCATATGCTACACATTAAATGTGAATTTGTGATTACAAAAATCTAACACCACAATGTGGAAATAGTGCTGAAAAGATTTTGCTGCCAACTAAGCGGTTCAGTGAAATGAATAATTATTAATCGTTATTTACTATTGTTTGAATAGTTAAATTAAGTTAATTATAACTATAGTAAAAATGTAAAATTTTAATGAGATTTTTAAAAGAATGATTATCTAAATTGAAGTAGAAAATTTAGAATTTCAGTTTTACACCACAGCTATAAAAATACATTCGTTAAAAACTTTAAGGTTAATGTGTAAGTTATTTAAAACAATGTTATGTTTTTCTGTGGTCTGCTTCAGTCAAGGAATATTTATAAAATAAAATTATGCAAATTGTTTTATCTTTAGAAAAAAAACAGTCGAAAATAACTTCCTGTAGTTGCAATGTACTGCACATTTTCTGTTAACATTAATATTTCTTTACGAATGTTTAATTTGCTTTTCAATTCAAAGAGAGTTAGTTATAACCATTGCTAAACCATTTAGAAATTAAGTCAGAGTGTTTATTATCCTCACTTAAAAACAACAGCGAACACTCATGTGTAAAATTTGAATATATGCTGCAAAATTTCACGTTGATACCTCACTCGTAAAGTTATTCGAAGTTAGTTCCTTTTTCTACTTCCGCGCGCCGCACAGACATCGCAGCTCGAGGCAAGGAAGGAAAATAAAAGGTATTGGAAGAAAATTTCCCTCGAGTTTGACTCGAGACGACACCGGAGTCCCTGAATTAAATTCAAAATTCCCCGTACGTCCCGTTCGAAACTTGGCCTGCATTTTGAATTAGGTGTTCTGTTCAATGAGTGAGACGAGGAAGGAAAAATAGTCACCGATGGAAGGAAGGGGGCGAAAAGTCATTTCCCACGCGAAATAGATAAAATAATTTCAATATTTGGAGGTTTCCACAAGCACACAAAAGTAAAAGAAAATGACGTAGTAAGTAACGTTATTCTAAGCAATTTCAGAAAGTTCACTCAATAAATACTTTTGTTTTGTTATTATGATACCAGTTAAATTTACTTTAAAATGATTTTTATGTGTAATATATACTTGAAGTTCCAATTAAAAATTTAAAAGAATCGTCTAGCTAAAAACAAGTATTATCGTACATCATTGAACAAATTAATATCACACTATTTATAGCCATTTAGCAGGTACGATTTTAAAATGTGGTTCCTTGGTTATTTACTCCTTTAAATAATACTGATATTGTACTAACATTAGGATTTAAAAAATTATAATTTAATTTTCAATGATTTGATCATCAATTCAAAGATTTTAACCAAACAAATTTAAGATTGACTTAAAATATACCAGTTTAAATAGAATATTAAGAAAACAATACATTTTATTTATTTTGAAAGTTTTTCACTCAAACATATAATCATAAAATTTAATTACATTTTTCACGTACATTTATGAACACAATACCCCGATTTTTTGTGTCAATGGACAACTTGAAATTGAAATAGGGCAGAGCCAAGCAGTTCAAGTAACTGTCGGTTGAAGCGCCACTGTCAACTGTGAGATACAAGATGTAAAATCACTGATAACGGATTAAACTACGTTGAAAGAGCTGTCGTGGACAAAATCATTATTAATTTGAATTTATTCGAAGTGTTTTTAAGCATTTGGCTTTGTTGAAGACGGGGGAAGCAAGAGGCTTAAAAAAGAGTAACTTTTCCATGTTTCCACGTATAATAATGATCTGTGAATAGTGATACGTGGCAAGGACGTGTTTGTGAAAACCTATTGCAATCCACAGCAAAGAAAACAAAAAAGCCAGATTTTTTATTTTCGTGGAGAGGAAGAACATAATGGTTTTGAAATCAGTCACGCATACTTTGGGTTAAATCAGTGACATTGTTTAGATTTACGTATTGTGTAGAAATTTTGCAGTTTTTGTGTGTTTATTATATGGTAAATTCTGGCTTTTTATATATATATATATATATATATATATATATATATATATGCAAAATAAATCGCCAGTATGAACATTGGAAAACCCGTTTGGCTTCTACAAAGAAATTATTCTCAAAACTAAATATATTGTATTTTATGAAGTACCTACTTATTATTGAAGCCGAAGTTGATTTTAAAAATGTTTAAGGAATTCCCTTCCCACATATGTACATATTTCAATGTAACTATAACACGCATATCTTGGATACAGGTATTTCCTTCTTCACTGCTTATAAACCGTTAACTTTGATAACTTAAAAATGTTGGCTACTGTAATTTCGTTTACTGAGAAGCACATGTCACTACAAAATATAGATTTTTTTTGCCACCTGTCCATTGTGAATTTGCAGGCACTTCCATAATTTGATAAGATATTTCAGAAAAGTCATGGCCTTTCCTGTGTGTGTTGTGGGTGGGGGACGGGGGGGGGAGTAGGAATATTTGCGCACTTCTAATGTTCCTTAATTTTCCCCAAAAACGTCAACTCAAAATTCCTACTGAATTTTGAAATGCATAATAGCGTGGACGTAATGAAGTCCAGGGAAATGATGAAATAATATCATTTAAAACGAAAAAAAAAAATTAAACATTAATGTTATAATTATGATCGTTATAAAATTGATCCCAGAAATACCATTTTTTGACATATATATTTAACGGAAAGCCGCTACCCACCATAATTACAACTCTTAGGCCGTTCTGCAGGTGTCGACGTGTATAATCGATTTAGCGGTGATTTTATACGGCTTACGCACTTTATAATTATAGGATCTAGAAAAATTAATATCTAAAAACCGCACCAACTTACTTGCTACGCTGGTTTTATATATTATCGAGTTCTAACTGAACAGTAGCTACAGACGCAACTGCGCGAATATGGCAGGCTCTTTAAGCTGTCCGTATAAATATAAGGTTTTCATCTTACTAGTTGTGTTTGATTTTCATTGATATAAATGTTAATATAGCGTAAAAACATTAAACTGTCTTGATTTGTAAATAGTTCTCGGACATGAGCACTTTACTTCTCAGGTTCTAGGTCTGCGTACGTTTAATCTGTAACGAAATTTTTTGCGTGGGGGAGATTTAGTTTGCTAAGCGATGTGAATGAAAAATACTAAGCGCTGTATTCTCCTTTAAAACTTTAACGCAGCAATGAAATTTTCTGTAATCTGCAGCGACCAAGTGCGTTGAGAATTTGAATCGAGCGATCTTCCCTACAAAATTTAATTTTCATTAATTAAAAAGGTTCGTTTTTGACGTGATAACGTCTAATAAATCGATGAACGCCGGCTGCACGCACGAAAAATGATGACTCATTGTCCCGTTACGTACATTGTCCCGTTACACTAATTGTACGCTTGCGCCGCATCTATCTCTCTTCCACTCGATTGGAACAACCATCGATTTGACATTTTCGAGGCACATTAAACTTGAAACACTCCCATTCGTTTCCTACTTTTCCTATCATCGTCCTATCCTTAACAGAATAACACAGATTGGAAGAAGTTAAATAGCAAACATGTATAAAAGTTATAGTTAAAATAATCTCTTCGTTAAAGTAATAAACATATTTGAATTAATGAGTGCAAATAAAAGTAAAATTATCAATTAAATTGTAGATATCATTTCACTCCTTCTTTGTATCCGTACAAAATAGTGACAATTCAATAAAAATGATTCAATTTTATTCATAAAAGTATGCAATCATTTCATCAATGTTTTGTTATGACGTTGTCACGTTAAACTTTCGTCCGTAAACCGACTTTACAGACAACCAAATTTTTTTAAGGGTGTCAAATTAAATTTCAGGCGTAAATCATGAACTCTTACGACGAGATGCGAAACAATTATGTACAATTATTTAAACATTTCAACTGAAAAAAAAATTAACTTCTTCCTTACGACCACATACAACATTAGGCAATGACTGCTTTGTGTCCCACAGCTCATCCCCTCCCCTCGTTTGTCACGTGACACCGTGAAGACAGAGTCCATTAAATTGATCAACATTGAGCGAAACATGAAGATAACAAAGTTTCCAAATGAATACCTAATAAATAAAACGAAATCGAATTTTGATTTATGACAGACACTCCCAGATTGTTTACACTCGAATAAAACTCGTGCGTTTGTTGTTACATCAAAGTTGCCTAAATTCGGAAGATTAAGGACAGTCTTAAATATAGTTTAATATTCTCTTCCGAACGCCAAATTTTCCCATCATATAGGTATGCAGTATGTAAATCATAATTTATATAAATCTCACGTCGATCTGAAACATAAAGCCGAATGCTTTATGTAAAAAAAAATTAATATGTACTAAACAAATAGCACTAAGCCATGCACAATAAAAATTATAATATTAAATACGTACATATGAATCTTTCATACGGCATTCATATTAAATGATTCTTCCTGCTACTCACCTGAAACAAAAATAACCCAATATTTTAACACACTCGTCGTGAACACAAACACATCAACTCTATTTATATAAAACAAAAATGTAAATAGCTTATAGTTTCAAATGAAGCTACCGTGTCCACACGCACACGCAGTTAAGAATAATAAAAAAACTTTACACTATTCACTTCCAAATTTTTATTGTTTCGTTTAAACTTTTCTAATAGTTTGCAATTTAAATGCAGCGCTGTTACAACTAAAAACTGCGAGAAATGCTTTCGCTTGAAGCGGGAAATTAATCCATAAATACCAGCTATAGGGAAAATTACGGTGCAAGGAAACAAAATGCGTTTAATCACAGAAATTATTAAATCCCAGGTACATAAAAATGAGCTTCTGCTCTATAACAAAAAGTATTAAAGGATAATTGTACACAACGCTTTATTAACCACATCAATATGTATGGTATGTCCCCTAATATTTACGAAAGTGACTATATACGGGTTTATGTTGCTAAACGTGGGTTCGCCATAGATTTACGTTCATCGACTACCGTTCCATTTTCACGAAATCGCTCCTTCCAAATGCCGAACATATACCGTGAGTTAAGATGTTTACACATAAAAAAAAAATATAAAAGCGTGTTTCATAAGCAGAATTTTCTGAAGATAACCTCGTTACTTCTACTGCCGCGGCTATTACGTAAAGTGCTATTATCAAGTAATGAACTTTTAGGCGCGAGAATTCACGACGCGTTTTGGTGTGAATTTCGGACTCTTTTGAAAATGAAAAGCCAGAAATTAAAAAAAAAAAAAATTAAAAAAAATTGCCGTAGACGGAGCGGAGCAGGGCTCGGAGCGGCAGACGCAGAGGATTATGGGAAGCAATTAGAAATAATCACCACACAATTACCAGGCCGGCATCCAGTCGGCGGTGGAAGAGGGTGAGTGGTGAGGGGTGAGGTGTGGGAACAGGGAGAAAAGAAGGGGTCGGTGGCACAGCCACCGAGCATATAAGCGCTTCGTGTGTAAGAAACAAGGGGGTTGGAGGGGGTAAAGGGTCTCACCGAGTCCGAAACAAAACGCTCGCAAAAAACCCTTCACGTGGGCAAACGGGCAAGGAAAAGGCCGAACGACGAGCGAAGAAACTAAACAAAAAGAATTTATATATTCTGAGAGAGCAGTTTCGCAAACTGGTGCTTTCGTTCATAACCCATTAGTTTTTGACTTGATGTAAGCTTTTGGACACACGCCATTGCTAAGCTCATGTATGTCTGTAGAAGAAAACTACAAAAAAACCAAAAGACAAAAACAAAAAAAAAAACAAATTAAGAAAAAATGCTGTTGTCAATAGGATATAAACACCAGATAATATTCCATAACAGGAATATGGTCAACAAACCAAGAAAAACAAAGAGCTTTTGAGCTTATGAGCTTAGCAATGGCGTATGTCCAAAAGCTTACATCAAGTCATTAACTCCCATTGCACAAATCTTTCGAAGGTAATACCATTAGTTTTGGTTTTCTTCTCGCATGTGAGTCCTGTATCACACTGTGCGGTTGAACCGGAACGATATGAAAATTTCTGCTCAGAGATTTCTCCCTAGATCGATTGTTTACACGTTCGATTTTGGTAAATAAACTTTAGGTCTGTCTGTATTCCAAGACATTCGGGCAAGCGAACAAGCACCGCCCTTGTTGGTACACGACCGTAACCTAAACTCGCGGGCCGTATTCCAGAACGTGTCCAAAACGAAATTCCAGTAAGCAAACAAACCGGCCACCGTTTTAATTAGCGAGGCTAGAAATTAGTTTTAATACGCGAGGCTAGAAACTGGTTTTCAATGCATTCTTGCGGACGTTTTTTCAACCACCCGTACAATTGTTTAGGGCAAAAAATATATTAAGATAGCAGCAACTTCACACAAAAAATTGATCGGCCTCTAGTACTTTTAAAGTTCCGATTATTTATTGATATGACCATTAAAGTATACAGGATAGTTTCGCTATCTGAAAGTCACACGCTTGGTACCAACATCCCTCGATTATCACAAAAAAATGACTATACACGAGTCAATTGCACCAGGCGCGGGTCCGCCATCTGGACGAAATCAACGAATCAGTGAGCTCTGGACATGCCCGGAATTTGAGCAACGGATCGGCAACGGACAGGACACCAAAATCCGTTCCCTTAAAAATAAGGGACTGGCCGTGTCCTATCGTGCATCAGGAATACGGTTAGGGTACAAGAGGTGTATTACATATTCAACACCCAAAACCTTATTTTTTTGTTTTTTTTTTGGAATCCCGGCCCTAGTGCGTTATTGAGAGACCTGCATTGTGCACTACAAGATAAAACGGTTATTACGTTTTAAACGGCCGCGCCGCTGTGACGTCAGGTGGGCTCAAGTTACACGGTGGTTGGTAGTCGCGCATGCGCAAGGTGATGGCAGCGCCACTGGTGATGGCAGCGCCACTAGCGGTGGTGAGCGGCGAGGACTGTTAAGGTGGCAGAAGAGAGACCGTGTGGTCAGGCGGTAGACGTTACGCGACGTGCTGGAAGTCTCGGCGAGCACACAGTGAAGTGCTAAGAGACTTAGAGGGGACAGAAATCGAGGGTCCCTCGGGCAGCAGAAACGTAACCGTTCGACAAGGAAGCTTGCAAAGGGGTGACCGGCTCTTCAGTGACCCGGCTATGAATAGTGTAGTAGAACGAGATGCTGCCGATTGGGCTGCGCTGGCGCCGTCCATCCATGGTGGTGGTCAGATTGGGGCGACCAAGAGGATGACGTCTCCATCAGCTGCAACGGCCGCAACGTTCCGCAACGCAGGAAAAGTAAACGGACGCGTCGGACAATAAGGTGGGAGAAAACTATTTAATAAAACTTTTAGGACGGATCATTTCCCAGAGGCTTTTCAAAAGAGTAAACTATTGTTAACTTGTTGTACCAGTGTAATCGCGTACTATCAGTTCCATCAACGTAACTATAATAAAATTCTGGAGGATAAAAAAATTTTTTTTTATTAAGTCGTTAAGTCCACCTAGGGGGCATAACGTAGGTGCGCCACTCTGCTCCTTCAGAGCGGAGGTGGAGCTGAATGGGGCGGTTAAACCGGTTAGGTGCCACGTGTCTCAACAGGGTAAGAAGTAATCGACCTTTTTATGGGACCTTGGTTACGAGTGTGGCACTAGCGTGTGTAGTAAAAATCGTAATCATAATGTTCTCCGCCACTTCTTGGGCTCAGAAGCTCAGTAAAGCGTCGCTGATCGCGATGCTGAGCGAGGCGGGCGTGGAGCATAACCCCGATGAAGGCATTGAGGCATTAAGGGTCAAGGTGCGAGAGCTTATTCGCCGGGATGGCGATAAAGATCCGGGGACGGCAGGCAGCGTGGGAGAGTTTATTCCGATTGGTTTAAAGGTACAAAGTAGAGTCACGACTTTAATTGATAAAATACCTGATTTAAAAAGTTTGGAAATAGATCATGTTATTCGTTTCTTAATTGAGCTGAATAAAATGTTAAAATTAGGTATAGGCACTCGCGACATGTGGTATGGTGGATTGATCGCGAAGGTTCCGGAAAAATTCAGGGAAATTTTTGCGGAAGCCACGTTAGAAGTCTGGACCGCTGATAAATTATTTAAGGTATGTTTGAGTAAAGTTTGTTCCAGTTGGTCATTAACGAAAATACGGCTACGGTATTTGGAGCGAACACAGAAAGAGGGGGAAAATTTGCCAGATTATGTCACTGACATAATACGTCATGTCGAAATTCTCGGTATGCCTGATGAGGAAGAGAAATTGACAGCGATTATAATGAATAACTTTCGTGAGGAATACGTGAGGTATTTTATAGGCGCGACACGTCCGGCTACGTTAGCGAGTTTGCTACAGCTAGCGGAAGTAAAGGAGATGGAGAAATTGGATAGCGCTAAGTTATTTATGCCGTCTACGGTAGCAGCAGGCATGGAAAAAACCAGACAACCGTGTAGTATTTGTCGGCGAGTTAATCACACCGACTCGCAATGTTATTACCGTAGTAAAGATGATAGGCCCCGAAAACGGGACGTAGCTGTTGCTGGGAGACGCGACCACACTAAAATTGAGTGTTGGAATTGCGGGAAATTAGGTCACCTGAAGGTGGAGTGTAAGACAAAAGGGAAATATTCAGAGGAAAAGAAACAGACTTTACAGGCCGTAGAAAGGGAGGGGAGTCACGATAGTAGTCATGAGGAACAAAGAACGCAAACTACCGGAAACGAAAACAAATGTATAAAAGAAAAATGTTGGGAATGCGGGTCCAATAATCATTTACGTGCTGACTGCACGACGACGACGTCAGAGAATATAGGCGAAAATGGGACCGAGTGTTGGGAGTGCGGTAACAAAGGGCACCGACGAGGAAACTGTTTTTTGAAAAAGTTTGAGGTACAAAAGGGACCGGAACCATTACGTAAGCAGAAACCGCTTAGTTCTATTACTGTGCCTATTATGATTGGAAAAATCCCCGTGCATTGTCTGGTGGATACGGGATCTTCCAGTACATTGATAGGAAAAAAATGTTGTAATCAGTTACTCCGGGAAAATGAAATTGGGGTTATAAAGGTGAAGAAAATACCACAAGTGAAATTCACCACAGCTAACGGGGGGTTTTTGTTGTCAGAATGCGTCGTACGGGTACCTATTAGAATGGGCGAGTTTACCTGGAAATACGAGTGCTATGTACTCGATGATATAAATTATCCTGTAATTTTAGGGATAGATTTTTTGTCTCATACACAGGCGATAGTTGATTTTCGTCGAGGTAAACTGCGTTTCGGATTTAGTAACAAAAAAGGGCAGGAGGTCGACCTAGAAATAAGTAAAGGAGAGAAACAATTGTACCGGGTTGCGGAGAATAAAGAAAGAAAGGACATGATTGAATATTTTCAAGAAAAATATGCCGATGTTTTGACTGACAAACTGGGACATTGTACGGTTTTACCGTATCGTTTTCATCTTAAGGACGCCGAGCCAGTTGTTTGTTTACCGTATAAGGTGGCTGCTGCCAAGGTCAAGCCGTTTCGCGCGATAATCGCAAAAATGTTGGATGAAGGAGTAATTGTAAAGTCAAACAGTAAATATGCTAGTCCGGCATTTTTGGTGCCGAAAGGCAAAGGGAAACCATCGGCGTATCGCTTAGTTACGGATTTGAGGAAGGTAAACTTGAAGTTATGCGCAGACCCCTTTCCGGCCCCGAGTGTGGATATGGCGTTATTACAGCTCGGAAAAGCGAAGTATTTTACTATATTAGATTTAAACCAAGCGTTCCTCCAAATCGAGTTACATCCGGACTCGAGAGAACCCTTATCCTTTGTTACGCCGTGGGGGCACTATAGCTGGTGCCGCGTGCCGTTCGGATGTAATAATGGTGTACAGGCGCTATCACGAGTACTAGAGCAGGTGTTAGGTAAATATCAGTATGAGTTTGTTTTTAATTATATTGATGATGTCTGTATATTCAGCAAAGATTGGGAAGAACATAAGGAGCACATTGAAAAGGTATTGAAAGCATTGAGCGCGGCGGGTTTAACGGTAAACCCAAATAAAGTAACGTGGGCTCAGGAACACACGAAATTTCTAGGATTTATCATATCAGAAGGTCAGTTAAGATTAGATCCCGATAAGGTAGCCGCGGTCGTAAATTTTCCCCGGCCAACAAATTTAAAAGCCGTTCGCAGATTTTTGGGGATGTGTGGGTACTATGCTAAGTTCATTCCGGACTACGCGAATAAGACTGACGCTTTAAATTTGCTGAAAAGAAAAGGAATTGATTTCGTCTGGGCAGACGAACAAGAAAAATCGTTTAAATTTTTGAAACGCGCTTTGACCACGCCGCCGGTACTGACGCTACCGGATTTTGAAAAAGAATTGGTTTTACAGACTGATGCCAGTGGTATTGCGGTAGGTGCAGTATTAAATCAGCGGGTCGAAGGGGCTTTAAAACCGGTAGCTTATGCTAGCCGCTTACTAAATGCCAACGAAAGGAAATATTCGACGTATGAAAAAGAGTGCTTGGCATGCGTGTTTGGCATGGAAAAATTCAGTGAATACTTAGAACCGGTACAATTTCAAGTAGAAACGGATAATCAGGCACTTACTTGGTTATTAAAATCACAGAAGGCATTAGGACGACTTAGCCGGTGGGTGATGAGGTTAATGCGTTTTAATTTTACAATCAGCCATATCAAAGGTACCGATAATAAGGTCGCGGATTGTTTGTCGCGTATGTTTTCTGAGGAGCGCCCCGACGCGGAGGACGACGTCACGAGTAGTAGTGACGAGAAGGACTACGATAGAGGTACATTATGTATCTTAAATCAAGTACCGGCTATCTTTGTAGATCTAAAGACGAAGCAAACGAACGACCCAGAGTGTGAGAAAATAAAAAAGAAAATCGAGGAAGGGAGTAAAGAGTATGTAGTTAGAAGCGGATTGATAGGGAAAATTGATAAAAGGGGCCAGTTTGGAGTGTTTTTACCACTGGAATTGCGGAGGCTCGCATTTCAGTATTATCACGACACGTTTTTCGGGGCTCACCAAGGGCGAGAACGAACCTTGCAGCGGATTAAGCGTGAATTTTTTTGGCCCGAGGTGAATAAAGAGGTACAAGCATGGGTGAAGGAATGCGATATTTGTCAGAAAACGAAACCAAGGAATAAAAAACCGCAAGGAAAACATCAGGCGTCAGTGGCGAGAAAACCCTGGGAAAGAGTATATATGGATGTTTTCGGTCCTTTACCGCGGAGTAAAACCGGATTTAAGTATATTCTATTGCTTATTGACAGCTGTACCAAGTTTGTATTACTATTTCCGATGCGTCAAACGCGATCACAGGATATAATAGGTATTTTGACGGAAAGAGTTTTTCCAATATTCGGGTCACCGTTAAACATGGTAACCGACAACGCCACGTATTTTGTGTCACAACAAATGAAATGTTTAGCGATAAACTGGGGGGTAAAGTTTATTCAGATAAGTGCGTACCGGCCCGAGTCCAATGTGGCGGAGAGGGCCAATCGTGATCTGAAATACGCCTTGAAGGCATACCATACACACGCTCGTGAACATACTCGTTGGGATAGTGGTCTGTATGAAATAGGATTATGTTTTAATAATGTTAAAAGTGGGGCGACAGGAGTAACACCGGCTGAAATGTTTTTTGGCAGGCGCTTGTACCATCCGTTGATAAACGCGTGGTGTTACAGTTATGTTACAAGTGAGGATGATAATCGAGTATTCAGTCAACAAGACTGGGAAATAGCCCTAGATAAGTTGAGGAAGCATAGGGAAAGACTTAGGGAAAGATATAACCAAGGTCGTATAGAAGTAACGGTAAAAACAGGAGATTTGGTTTTGGTGGAGACACATTATCTGAGTAACAAAGCGCAGAATTTTACGGCGAAATTAGCGCCGAAATATGTCGGACCTTATCGAGTCCTGAAGTTTTTAACTCCAGTGACTGTCCAATTAGGTGAGGTACAAGACAATACCATTGTTAATAAAGTTCATGTTTCTCATCTAAAACATTATGTAGCCCAGAATGATGGACAGTAGCAATATGTAAATAATTGTATACTTTTTGTAATTACGATTGTATCATGTAAGTCAGGAATATGTGTGAGTTAGTTGTATTAGTTTCATAGCTAATAGTTACAAAAATATTGTAATTAAAACCATTGATGACAAAAGTTTAAAAGCCTCTGGTAGGTAGGGAGTGCAACATGAAAAAAAAAAAAAAAAAAAAGCCTCTGGTAGGTAGGGAGTGCGATTTGTGGGGCTTCAAAAAAAAAAGGCAGTTTTTTTTATAAGTGGAGGGAGGATAAAACGGTTATTACGTTTTAAACAGCCGCGCCGCTGTGACGTCAGGTGGGCTCAAGTTACACGGTGGTTGGTAGTCGCGCATGCGCAAGGTGATGGCAGCGCCACTGGTGATGGCAGCGCCACTAGCGGTGGTGAGCGGCGAGGACTGTTAAGGTGGCAGAAGAGAGACCGTGTGGTCAGGCGGTAGACGTTACGCGACGTGCTGGAAGTCTCGGCGAGCACACAGTGAAGTGCTAAGAGACTTAGAGGGGACAGAAATCGAGGGTCCCTCGGGCAGCAGAAACGTAACCGTTCGACAAGGAAGCTTGCAAAGGGGTGACCGGCTCTTCAGTGACCCGGCTATGAATAGTGTAGTAGAACGAGATGCTGCCGATTGGGCTGCGCTGGCGCCGTCCATCCATGGTGGTGGTCAGATTGGGGCGACCAAGAGGATGACGTCTCCATCAGCTGCAACGGCCGCAACGTTCCGCAACGCAGGAAAAGTAAACGGACGCGTCGGACAATAAGGTGGGAGAAAACTATTTAATAAAACTTTTAGGACGGATCATTTCCCAGAGGCTTTTCAAAAGAGTAAACTATTGTTAACTTGTTGTACCAGTGTAATCGCGTACTATCAGTTCCATCAACGTAACTATAATAAAATTCTGGAGGATAAAAAAATTTTTTTTTATTAAGTCGTTAAGTCCACCTAGGGGGCATAACGTAGGTGCGCCACTCTGCTCCTTCAGAGCGGAGGTGGAGCTGAATGGGGCGGTTAAACCGGTTAGGTGCCACGTGTCTCAACAGGGTAAGAAGTAATCGACCTTTTTATGGGACCTTGGTTACGAGTGTGGCACTAGCGTGTGTAGTAAAAATCGTAATCATAATGTTCTCCGCCACTTCTTGGGCTCAGAAGCTCAGTAAAGCGTCGCTGATCGCGATGCTGAGCGAGGCGGGCGTGGAGCATAACCCCGATGAAGGCATTGAGGCATTAAGGGTCAAGGTGCGAGAGCTTATTCGCCGGGATGGCGATAAAGATCCGGGGACGGCAGGCAGCGTGGGAGAGTTTATTCCGATTGGTTTAAAGGTACAAAGTAGAGTCACGACTTTAATTGATAAAATACCTGATTTAAAAAGTTTGGAAATAGATCATGTTATTCGTTTCTTAATTGAGCTGAATAAAATGTTAAAATTAGGTATAGGCACTCGCGACATGTGGTATGGTGGATTGATCGCGAAGGTTCCGGAAAAATTCAGGGAAATTTTTGCGGAAGCCACGTTAGAAGTCTGGACCGCTGATAAATTATTTAAGGTATGTTTGAGTAAAGTTTGTTCCAGTTGGTCATTAACGAAAATACGGCTACGGTATTTGGAGCGAACACAGAAAGAGGGGGAAAATTTGCCAGATTATGTCACTGACATAATACGTCATGTCGAAATTCTCGGTATGCCTGATGAGGAAGAGAAATTGACAGCGATTATAATGAATAACTTTCGTGAGGAATACGTGAGGTATTTTATAGGCGCGACACGTCCGGCTACGTTAGCGAGTTTGCTACAGCTAGCGGAAGTAAAGGAGATGGAGAAATTGGATAGCGCTAAGTTATTTATGCCGTCTACGGTAGCAGCAGGCATGGAAAAAACCAGACAACCGTGTAGTATTTGTCGGCGAGTTAATCACACCGACTCGCAATGTTATTACCGTAGTAAAGATGATAGGCCCCGAAAACGGGACGTAGCTGTTGCTGGGAGACGCGACCACACTAAAATTGAGTGTTGGAATTGCGGGAAATTAGGTCACCTGAAGGTGGAGTGTAAGACAAAAGGGAAATATTCAGAGGAAAAGAAACAGACTTTACAGGCCGTAGAAAGGGAGGGGAGTCACGATAGTAGTCATGAGGAACAAAGAACGCAAACTACCGGAAACGAAAACAAATGTATAAAAGAAAAATGTTGGGAATGCGGGTCCAATAATCATTTACGTGCTGACTGCACGACGACGACGTCAGAGAATATAGGCGAAAATGGGACCGAGTGTTGGGAGTGCGGTAACAAAGGGCACCGACGAGGAAACTGTTTTTTGAAAAAGTTTGAGGTACAAAAGGGACCGGAACCATTACGTAAGCAGAAACCGCTTAGTTCTATTACTGTGCCTATTATGATTGGAAAAATCCCCGTGCATTGTCTGGTGGATACGGGATCTTCCAGTACATTGATAGGAAAAAAATGTTGTAATCAGTTACTCCGGGAAAATGAAATTGGGGTTATAAAGGTGAAGAAAATACCACAAGTGAAATTCACCACAGCTAACGGGGGGTTTTTGTTGTCAGAATGCGTCGTACGGGTACCTATTAGAATGGGCGAGTTTACCTGGAAATACGAGTGCTATGTACTCGATGATATAAATTATCCTGTAATTTTAGGGATAGATTTTTTGTCTCATACACAGGCGATAGTTGATTTTCGTCGAGGTAAACTGCGTTTCGGATTTAGTAACAAAAAAGGGCAGGAGGTCGACCTAGAAATAAGTAAAGGAGAGAAACAATTGTACCGGGTTGCGGAGAATAAAGAAAGAAAGGACATGATTGAATATTTTCAAGAAAAATATGCCGATGTTTTGACTGACAAACTGGGACATTGTACGGTTTTACCGTATCGTTTTCATCTTAAGGACGCCGAGCCAGTTGTTTGTTTACCGTATAAGGTGGCTGCTGCCAAGGTCAAGCCGTTTCGTGCGATAATCGCAAAAATGTTGGATGAAGGAGTAATTGTAAAGTCAAACAGTAAATATGCTAGTCCGGCATTTTTGGTGCCGAAAGGCAAAGGGAAACCATCGGCGTATCGCTTAGTTACGGATTTGAGGAAGGTAAACTTGAAGTTATGCGCAGACCCCTTTCCGGCCCCGAGTGTGGATATGGCGTTATTACAGCTCGGAAAAGCGAAGTATTTTACTATATTAGATTTAAACCAAGCGTTCCTCCAAATCGAGTTACATCCGGACTCGAGAGAACCCTTATCCTTTGTTACGCCGTGGGGGCACTATAGCTGGTGCCGCGTGCCGTTCGGATGTAATAATGGTGTACAGGCGCTATCACGAGTACTAGAGCAGGTGTTAGGTAAATATCAGTATGAGTTTGTTTTTAATTATATTGATGATGTCTGTATATTCAGCAAAGATTGGGAAGAACATAAGGAGCACATTGAAAAGGTATTGAAAGCATTGAGCGCGGCGGGTTTAACGGTAAACCCAAATAAAGTAACGTGGGCTCAGGAACACACGAAATTTCTAGGATTTATCATATCAGAAGGTCAGTTAAGATTAGATCCCGATAAGGTAGCCGCGGTCGTAAATTTTCCCCGGCCAACAAATTTAAAAGCCGTTCGCAGATTTTTGGGGATGTGTGGGTACTATGCTAAGTTCATTCCGGACTACGCGAATAAGACTGACGCTTTAAATTTGCTGAAAAGAAAAGGAATTGATTTCGTCTGGGCAGACGAACAAGAAAAATCGTTTAAATTTTTGAAACGCGCTTTGACCACGCCGCCGGTACTGACGCTACCGGATTTTGAAAAAGAATTGGTTTTACAGACTGATGCCAGTGGTATTGCGGTAGGTGCAGTATTAAATCAGCGGGTCGAAGGGGCTTTAAAACCGGTAGCTTATGCTAGCCGCTTACTAAATGCCAACGAAAGGAAATATTCGACGTATGAAAAAGAGTGCTTGGCATGCGTGTTTGGCATGGAAAAATTCAGTGAATACTTAGAACCGGTACAATTTCAAGTAGAAACGGATAATCAGGCACTTACTTGGTTATTAAAATCACAGAAGGCATTAGGACGACTTAGCCGGTGGGTGATGAGGTTAATGCGTTTTAATTTTACAATCAGCCATATCAAAGGTACCGATAATAAGGTCGCGGATTGTTTGTCGCGTATGTTTTCTGAGGAGCGCCCCGACGCGGAGGACGACGTCACGAGTAGTAGTGACGAGAAAGACTACGATAGAGGTACATTATGTATCTTAAATCAAGTACCGGCTATCTTTGTAGATCTAAAGACGAAGCAAACGAACGACCCAGAGTGTGAGAAAATAAAAAAGAAAATCGAGGAAGGGAGTAAAGAGTATGTAGTTAGAAGCGGATTGATAGGGAAAATTGATAAAAGGGGCCAGTTTGGAGTGTTTTTACCACTGGAATTGCGGAGGCTCGCATTTCAGTATTATCACGACACGTTTTTCGGGGCTCACCAAGGGCGAGAACGAACCTTGCAGCGGATTAAGCGTGAATTTTTTTGGCCCGAGGTGAATAAAGAGGTACAAGCATGGGTGAAGGAATGCGATATTTGTCAGAAAACGAAACCAAGGAATAAAAAACCGCAAGGAAAACATCAGGCGTCAGTGGCGAGAAAACCCTGGGAAAGAGTATATATGGATGTTTTCGGTCCTTTACCGCGGAGTAAAACCGGATTTAAGTATATTCTATTGCTTATTGACAGCTGTACCAAGTTTGTATTACTATTTCCGATGCGTCAAACGCGATCACAGGATATAATAGGTATTTTGACGGAAAGAGTTTTTCCAATATTCGGGTCACCGTTAAACATGGTAACCGACAACGCCACGTATTTTGTGTCACAACAAATGAAATGTTTAGCGATAAACTGGGGGGTAAAGTTTATTCAGATAAGTGCGTACCGGCCCGAGTCCAATGTGGCGGAGAGGGCCAATCGTGATCTGAAATACGCCTTGAAGGCATACCATACACACGCTCGTGAACATACTCGTTGGGATAGTGGTCTGTATGAAATAGGATTATGTTTTAATAATGTTAAAAGTGGGACGACAGGAGTAACACCGGCTGAAATGTTTTTTGGCAGGCGCTTGTACCATCCGTTGATAAACGCGTGGTGTTACAGTTATGTTACAAGTGAGGATGATAATCGAGTATTCAGTCAACAAGACTGGGAAATAGCCCTAGATAAGTTGAGGAAGCATAGGGAAAGACTTAGGGAAAGATATAACCAAGGTCGTATAGAAGTAACGGTAAAAACAGGAGATTTGGTTTTGGTGGAGACACATTATCTGAGTAACAAAGCGCAGAATTTTACGGCGAAATTAGCGCCGAAATATGTCGGACCTTATCGAGTCCTGAAGTTTTTAACTCCAGTGACTGTCCAATTAGGTGAGGTACAAGAAAATACCATTGTTAATAAAGTTCATGTTTCTCATCTAAAACATTATGTAGCCCAGAATGATGGACAGTAGCAATATGTAAATAATTGTATACTTTTTGTAATTACGATTGTATCATGTAAGTCAGGAATATGTGTGAGTTAGTTGTATTAGTTTCATAGCTAATAGTTACAAAAATATTGTAATTAAAACCATTGATAACAAAAGTTTAAAAGCCTCTGGTAGGTAGGGAGTGCAACTTGAAAAAAAAAAAAAAAAAAAAAAGCCTCTGGTAGGTCGGGAGTGCGATTTGTGGGGCTTCAAAAAAAAAGGCAGTTTTTTTTATAAGTGGAGGGAGGATAAAACGGTTATTACGTTTTAAACGGCCGCGCCGCTGTGACGTCAGGTGGGCTCAAGTTACACGGTGGTTGGTAGTCGCGCATGCGCAAGGTGATGGCAGCGCCACTGGTGATGGCAGCGCCACTAGCGGTGGTGAGCGGCGAGGACTGTTAAGGTGGCAGAAGAGAGACCGTGTGGTCAGGCGGTAGACGTTACGCGACGTGCTGGAAGTCTCGGCGAGCACACAGTGAAGTGCTAAGAGACTTAGAGGGGACAGAAATCGAGGGTCCCTCGGGCAGCAGAAACGTAACCGTTCGACAAGGAAGCTTGCAAAGGGGTGACCGGCTCTTCAGTGACCCGGCTATGAATAGTGTAGTAGAACGAGATGCTGCCGATTGGGCTGCGCTGGCGCCGTCCATCCATGGTGGTGGTCAGATTGGGGCGACCAAGAGGATGACGTCTCCATCAGCTGCAACGGCCGCAACGTTCCGCAACGCAGGAAAAGTAAACGGACGCGTCGGACAATAAGGTGGGAGAAAACTATTTAATAAAACTTTTAGGACGGATCATTTCCCAGAGGCTTTTCAAAAGAGTAAACTATTGTTAACTTGTTGTACCAGTGTAATCGCGTACTATCAGTTCCATCAACGTAACTATAATAAAATTCTGGAGGATAAAAAAAATTTTTTTTATTAAGTCGTTAAGTCCACCTAGGGGGCATAAAGAAAAAGCTGTCGAAAGATTATTCGGCCGAAAAAAAAAACGGCGGTGGGAGACATTATTTCTAACGTGACACCACCGGCCTAAATTCTCGTAGAGTCCACGCAAGCGCGCAAGACCGATCGAACTCGTTCTTAACACACGGTTTGCGTATTTCAATAACGCTCGGCATTATTGTAAAAAAAATATCTACGTAAAAAATGCGTCTCCAAGTTCCAGTATTAAAAAAAATTGGTTGTCTTTAAAGTCGGTTTACGGGCGATAGTTTAACGTGACGTCATAACAAAACATTGATGAAATTATTGCATAGGTACTTTATGAATAAAATTGAATCATTTTTATTTTTATAACAAGAGAATAAATACTTGAAATTATACTAGTAATCAGATTTTTAAAATGCAAGAACCTTTATTGCCGATATTGTTGTTGTAATAAGCAATGAAAACCACATTAACTTTTCAACTTCACTTTATAAACAGTCGAGTGGAAGAGAGATAGATGCGGCGCAAGCGTAGGTACAATGAGCGTAACCGGACACAGCGTAACGGAACAATGAGTGTAACGGGACACAGCGTAACGGAACAATGTGCGTAACGGGACACTTTTTCGTGCGTGCAGCCGACGTTCATCGTTTTATTAGACGTTGTCACGTCAAAAGTATTTGCAACACATGAACACATGAATCTGCTCGATACCGCCGAGGTTGGATGTTTACACAACACTGGCGAGTACTGGAACACTCGCTCACATTTATTATTATTTTTATTATTATTATTATTATTATTATTATTATTATTATTATTATTATTATTAGTCTCACGACCCGTCCTTTCTCCGCGCGAAAGCCACATTCTGGACATTGAAAAAATAAAATAAAAAATAAAAAATAAAACATGAACACACACGAAACGAAATTAAAGCCGCGAGGGGTGTGCGCACGAGAGCGAATGTGCCGCGGTATTAATTACACCATCCTGGTGCCCGCCCATTCCCCCTCCCTCCTCCTCACCCCGGCCCCCCCCCCCCTTATCAAACCCTACCGCCGCCGCCGGCCCAAAACCAACCCTTCGCTGGAATTAGTTTTTGCCGCCGGAATCGCGCGCCCGGCGAGGGCTGAATGACCCTAAGAGGGGCGGGCAGGAGGGGAGGTGTCGGAGAGGCAAGTGCGCACCACGTGTTTGCGTGCGCGCATAATTATGTGTAATGCGGGTTCTCTCGTCACGGGGTTTTGGCGGAAGGGAAGGGGGGTGGTTTGCGCGGCGTGTCGTACCGCTGGCGGGGAAAATGTGAAAATTCGCCGAGGACGGGTGGTTGGGAGGATTTTTTGGTTGAAAACTGCGGGGGTGGTCAGGCCGGGATTCTGAACGGCGGCCGCAAATATTTTTTTTTCATCATTACTTTAGTTTTTCTGCGGCTGGACGCGCAGACCTGGGGAACGAGCCTTTGCGGTCGCCGACGGCAGGCAACCCCCAACGCACGGTGCGAGTGCTCTGATTCTTGATTTATTTAGGGACGAGGGCTGTTCGTAAAATTAGAGGGAGGGTATGGATATGCCTAAACGCTTTCATATTCCTACAAATAAATTTTATGTTCAGATTTGCAGAGCTTACATTAAACACTATTTTTCATAATAAAAAAAAAACACAATTATTTTACGAAATAACTCTAATAGTAAAAACTACTGAGTTTTGTGTTTGAAAAAAACTACGATACATTTATTAATATGTTATATTATTTAAGTTTTCTGTGGCAAGTAACTACACACACATAATTTATATTAGCATTTTATAAAACACACACAGACACACATATATAAATATATAGACATACATATATATGTATATATACATATATAAATATATATAAGAACCTGGTGCTAATAAAAATGGAAAGATTATAATATTATAGTTTATTATTGACACTTAACTAAACATACCTGGTTTCCTAAGTTTAAGTATATTGCATATTAACTTATCTTGAAATACAGCAAAAAAGACCTGAAATAGATAGACATAGTTTTTTTATTAGTTTGAAAAAAATGGCATTTAATGTTGCCTTTAAAAAGATTTATTATATTTTGTCAGGAGATTATTATATTTAATGCCCTAAAACGCATATAAATTATCAAGTTAATAATATAATCTACACGATAATTTCTTCAAATATGAACGATTTATTTTTATTTTTTAAATGGTACAAATGTGTCGTGAGTTCTTAAATGTACACAAATCCCCAAACTTGATAATTCTATCCTATCATAGATGATCCAGACAGAAAAATATTATATATAGAACTTTATAATATCATAAATATGAAAGTGTGTTTGTCTGTTTGCACTTTTATCACGCAGCAACGGATCAACGAGTCAACATTGCTTTTTGCATTCAGATAGTTTATGGGCCGGAAAGTGACAGATACTACTTATAACTATGAAATTTCATCCCTAAGAGATTGAAGATGGAGAAAATTCAGTCTTATTATAGAAAATCATTGGAGGTATGTCATAGACACACACACAGTGAGTTTGTGTCATTCCTCAATTTCCGCCACACGGTCATATAGTAGGGTCTGGCATCTTTATATCCTCCTTGGCGAAACCCATTCGCTAGGTGAAGCTCGCGGCTGCTAGCGAAATAAAGGCACTAATAACCGTATGGTTTATAACTTCGTCACTAGATGGCGTTGCCTTGAATTTGTAACGCACTTTCTTTTGGTGCGTCTGTCACGTGTTGCCTAGGGTTCACCTGCCTTCCCACAGAATGAAACTGAAGGTTGGTGTCCCGGTTTTGCTGATGCGTATGAATAAGACTTTAAAATCAAAATTGCCCGTTTTGCAAGCGTATGTTCTACAGACTTGAAACTCTGTTATGATGTTCCTTATATTATTATGTGTTTAGCCCAGGAAAACCCCGGGTACTTCAGCTAGTGTACATATATATGTATGTGTGAAGGACAGAGGACAGAGAGGGACAGAGAGAGAGAGAGCTTGTGTCCGTGTGTGTGTGTGTGCGTGGGTGTGTGTGATCCAGTTTAAACCAGACACGTTAAAAAAAATTAAATAATTATTGAACGTTTTGATCGCACCTAGATCTTAAGAAGCGGACTACTGGTGAAGAGTCGACATTGAGCATCAGCGGAATGTTCTCCGCGGGGTAGAAACAGGATTACCCTGAGAAAAACCAACGATTGACGGCAAAATTTTGGTATGCCACTTGCTTGAGAAAAATAAAATCACGGTGTTGGGGGAGTCGCTTGCCCTCTCAACCATTCTCTCTCTCTCTCTCTCTCTGTCCCCAGGGGAAGCCATACATTTCGACCTTGTCACGAGCAAAAAAAAATCCCCCATGCGCCTTTATTGTTTATCATTGCGGTGTTATTTCCTGCAATAACCGTGACGCCCCCCGTCTGCACGCAGCTTTCCACGGAGGAGTTGAGTTTGCGAGGCTTAATGGAGTGGATGAAGATGGATTGGGTGGACGTCAACATCCAGGGACCATTTCCCCCCTCCTCTTACCCCAACGCAACCCTTGCGCGTCGACAAACGAGGGCGGCACCCCGCAGCGCTGCCATACGTCATGGAATTATCGAACCCAGCGCTTTTCTGCAGGGCGCCGTAACAGCGTTAACGAACGCCATCACGCATCCGTCAAAAAGTGTTCCGTCAGGGGGACGTGGGCCCGCTGATGGTCACAGAGCAAGGGGGTAAGGGGAAGGGGAGAGAGAGAGAGAGAGAGAGAGAGAGAGAGAGAGAGAGAGAGAGAGAGAGAGAATACCGATGGCCAGGGGTTTAGGGATTAAGAAAAAACTGCGCTACAATTTCTATTTTCCTATCCCGCTTCTGTGCTGGAAAGTTTGTTGGGTCGTGTATGGTGGTGCAGTGGCAGAATGCGGTTCGTTAAGGAGGAAGGGTGGAGGGGGGGGGGGGGGTTAACAGGCTTGGAAGCGCTGCACCATATGAAAATCAGTGGCGCGCGTGGTGAGCTCGCTAGGGGGAAAGGGAAGGGTCGGCGGGGAGTATGGGGAGTTGCAGGCCTGAGGACGGTAGCGAGAATGTTAGTAGGGGGAACAGGGCGGTTCGGGACCACGAGAGCAGAGTTGTGTGTGGATGGGTGTGTGTGTGTGTGCGCGCGCGCGGGCGTGTGTGTTCCGACTGCGGACGGCACCGCGGTGCACTTTGGGAGAGATACCTCTCCTTTCCCGCCCCCCTCCATTTCTCTCTCCTCCTGCGCCACTACAAACACCCTCTCGTCCCTCCTGAACCCCCACTTTTTTTCCCCCCACCGCTAATGTTCCCTGCTCTAATGCATCGGCTGGGCCGTGTGCGTCGGGGACCCGGAAAGCTGCTAGCTGCAACCCCCACCAACCCCTTGGGAGGGAAGTGGGGTAGGACCTGCCTCCTCTCCTTCCCCCCCCCCCACCCTACAGCTGCACAGCTCTGCATCTCGCATGCGGCTGCACGCGCGGCGCGAGCGAGAGAGATCCGGGCCACGCGTTAAAGCCCGTTCGATGCCGAGTCGGGTCGGAAGACAAAGTCCACATTGCTGCTAAGGGGAAATTGCTTGTTTGTTAACGGGCCGATCGTCTGGCTGGCTGGCTGGGTCGGGTCGCTAAACAGGCTCACACACTTCTGCCACGTGTAAACAAGCTACGTCGCAGAGAACCCATTGCGCGTGGCGTTGCTGTTCCTCTCGAGGTTTCGCTCGCGCGAACGCGGATTTAACGGAACGACATCCAGCAGCACGCTCGCGAGTTCAAGGGAAAGAACATGCCTTGCTACGCAAGAAATGCAATACGAAAAAAAGTTCAATAACGAAGTTTTCGAATACGCGTTAATAATTTACGCAAGAACAAAAAACACAGCGCAAACATTGTCTGACTTTCAACTTCTTACGTTTCGGCTTACGTTTCCTGCAAACATATTTAAAATTAAGTATCCCACCCCCCCCCCTTCAAAAAAAATTAATAGACAGATGATACATAAAAAAAAATTGGTTGTTTGTTTAGTCGGTTTACGGACGATAGTTTAACGTGACGTTATAACAAAACATTGATGAAATGATTGCATACTTTTATGAATAAAATTGAATCATTTTTATTGAATTATCACTATTTTGTATGGATACAAAGCAGGAGTGAAATGAAGTCTTCAATTTAATTGATACATTTACTTTTATTTGCACTCATTAATTCAAATATGTTTATTAATTTAACGAAGAGATTATTTTAACTATAACGTTTATACATGTTTGCTATTTAACTTCTTCCAATCTGTGTTACTCTGTTAAGGATAGGACAATGATAGGAAAAGTAGGAAACGAATGGGAGTGTTTCAAGTTTAATGTGCCTCGAAAAAAGTCAAATCGATGGTTGTTCCAATCGAGTGGAAGAGAGATAGATGCGGCGCAAGCGTACAATGAACGTAACGGGACAATGAGCGTAACGGGACAATGAGTCATCCTTTTTCGTGCGTGTAGCTGGCGTTCATCGATTTATTAGACGTCACGTCAAAAATGTTTGTTTTAAATGTTTTTCAAAACTGGGTAGGTAATGCAAAAGATTAAACTTTTTGAATTTCTTTTTCATTTAAGGAACATTTATATTTAATAAAAGTCTGGATGTATCAAAAAAAAATAATTTATAAAAATGGCGCGCGAAGCCAAGCCTTTAATCGCGGGTCTCGCTGCCGGTAGTCACTCGAGGAGCAACCGTTTCCACTTGACGGGGTTTTGTCTTCCAAGCGCCCCCATTTTCAAGGGATTTGTCCTGCAGCTGGTTTGCGTTCCGCCCGTCACTTCCCATACCACCTCTCTCCCTTTTTATCCTCCCTCTCGGTCTTCCCGTTATTCTGTTCGTCTTCGTCGCATTCCGCCATGTTTATCCTAGCCGAAGCCGAGGAGCACGCGCGCGCGCTCACGTAGGTACATGCACACGGGTGCGCGCTTCTCCTCGTGCTGCAACATCCTCTGCTCCATTCGACCAGGGACCGGGTTGTCCCGACGAGCCCCCCCACCCTCCACCCACCCCCCCCCCCCACCCAGCAGAGCGTCACTTTTCCCCATGAAAATGCCTCAAACCCTCTTCTTCAACCTCTTCCCCCTCCAACCTACCCCTTCCCCGTGCCATCAACTCCTTCTTCTTCTTCCTCCTCAGCCGGAATGTTCGTGCAGTCACTGCGTTGGGAAACTTTCCTCCTGTGACACCTTCCGACGTTCGTTGCGCCAATCCTCGCTAGTCGCGCTCTTTTCGGCGAGACCTTTGTTCCTCTAAAAAAAAAAAAGGGGGGGGGGGGAAGAGAAAGGCAAAACAAAAAGTAACATACAAAACAATTTTTGACGTAAACATGTCTTTAAAATTGCTTCCCTAGTGGGAGGCAATTCCAAAAAAAAAAAAAAACTAATGATAACAAAATCGTGGGGATACAGTTTGTTGGTGTTGCAGCTACATATTATATTATCATATCCATCCGAAAATTTAATTTACACCACTTGATAGCTAAATGATCGAAAGAATTCGTTACGCTAAAAGAGGACTGTGACGCATCGCGCGCGGTGGAGGCGTAAGCGCCGCCATTTTTGAGATCATTTTGCTGCGTTTCGATATTTCCTTTTAGTATGACTTTTGACTCGGAGAAGCTACGACGTTCGTTTGAGTTTCAATCGTCAGCTCTCGTCAAAATATATCGATTACATACATACAACATTGAGTTTGGAAGTGATTTGTGAAAAATTTGCGACAGTTATTGTGTCCTGAAAATTGTAATATATATATATATATATATATATATATATATATATATATATATATATATAATTTTTTGAGTTGACCATGGTTTTTGGTCTATGAACATGAAACAAAATACTATGTAAAACATTTTTGAAGTCGCACCATGGTAACGACTACAATATTTAGTATTTCTTTGAAATCTCCCCAAAAATTTGAGATATTATTTTTTGCGTACCATCCAACTTGCTATTAATTAAAAATGAAATTAATGCAAATAAATATACTTATTTACCATCTAAGTTGAATAAAAAATATCTGGAATAGTGGAATCAATGTGTGGTGGCGATAAGAGGTGTTGTCGGGAAAGGTTTTGAATTTTGTTTGGTTTGAAGAATAAAGGATGCGCCAATGTTCAGTTCTTGAGCCGCACAGTGGGAGATTTGCCCGCAAACGTGGTCAAAAATACAAAAACCAACGTTATGTCATACAAAAACTTCATTACAGGGGTTTTCGAGGTCGCTGATTACGAATTTAATGTTGAAATCAATTAGTCAATGGCCGTTCATTTTATAGAGGCTATAATAACAAAAAGTACATATATTTTGTAGTTTATAATATGCATATTAAATGTTTGTAATTTTATTGAAAATTGCTCATTTAGAAGTTACTTAATGAAAGATAACAGCAAAATTTACTTTTACTTGCATGTTGCTCCACATAAATAGCAACGCAATGGAGATGTCGTTGATGACACGGCGTTACACAATTTACCATCTATCATGGTAAATAACATTTTGTATGTAACAGATATCTCATTCCCATTTATCGTTACAGTCATTGAAACAAGTGATTCAATTTGCTTCTCTTGCAATGCATTCAGTGTTTTCATGGAGAAACTGCAGTCTGATTGGCCTACAAAACCTTGTAGATGAAGGCCTTGGATTCTTCCATATAAAAATTTCGTCCCGAGATTTCGGTTCAAAAGAAACAAGTTGCAGTGGTACAAAAGACGTCAAGAACACATTTGCATCTGAATCAGAATCGTTGTTCAATCTTTGCTTGTACTCACTGTGTCCCGAGCTCCCATCACATCCCCATTTACAAATTAAACTTAATGCACGCACATCTTCAGGATATAAACTTTGTATCACTTCTTCTTGGACTAGTAAAATACGTTGACAGGTGTGATCTAACAGACTTTGTAACTTCACTTCTGCACTTTTCTCAGTAACTGTGATACTCGTACGCGGTGGACAACACCTCGATTTCGCTTCCCTTACTGCTTCATAACTGGGATACAATTTGCAGTTGCGTTTTCGCGCTGTTGATCTAATTACACTGTATTGATGCCTACTCAATTTAGCTTCAACCATTGTAGACAAAGCCTCATCTGCAGATATTGTCTTCTCGACTTGCATACTATAACGCTTCCGATATTTCGAAGCTCTTGTTGGGGTAGTTGTGGTTATATCTTTAACTATGTTGGCAGCATCTAAATTACCAGACGAACGAAGGCTCATCTGAGTGGCATAAACAACATCGACATGTCTACATTTGTACGTAGTTTCTCTGTTCTCATTCGTTTCGTTCATTTACTACTTGAACAAAATTCCACGGAAGGGCATCCACGTTTCTTTGTCGACTCTCCAGAACTGGGATTACTTACCGGAATACAAATGTTCTTGCTGAGCCATGCTTGATTTTTATTCAGAAAATAGTCAATGTTTCTTGAAGATTCTTTCCATTTAGTGTTTAGCTTAGAAAAAAACGTGGAAAAAGCAGGCCTTTCACTCACAGGTATTGTTATAATGCAACCCCGTTTCTCGGACACTTTCTGTAGGTGTTCCAGACTAGTTCTTGTATCTGTAGTTAAGAAGCCCTTCAGCATCAAGAATAGCTCCCTCCTAGTATATGCCAGTTCTTCTTCTCCTGATCCTAAAATGAAAATTTTGCATGACTGCAATGCAATGGCACTTATTAAAATCATTGGGTGGGTAAAAAATTTCAGGTCGGGGAAAGAGGGAAATTGGTTTGCAGTAATGGAGTCCTTTCTTGGATTATTTTCTGTATGAATAGAGTAACATAGATTAAAAACAATTTGGAATATTAAAAACATAATATTCACAAATTATTAATACCATTTTGTTGAATATAATTACAATAGTATAATAAAATGCATTGATATTTTTATGCCATTCTGCTACAGTGAAAAAATAAAATACCAAAGAAATAGTCAACAAAATTCAACCACAATTAAGATGTCAAAAATTGTTCATTACATTGGGTTGTTTTTGGTGAATTCGTTTACAAGTTCTTTAGTCAGTGCTCATTTGCATTCGCAACAGTAAACCCTTAGGAATAATGTCTTATTCGCGGGATTGATTCTTGGTTATGGTCTATCCTGAATTTCTTAAGGGGGGAAATTTAACTGACTTGGCCCGAGAAGAGCTAGTTTTCTCGGAGTGATTTCCATTTCACTGTTGTACTCCATTCATGCTTCGATTCTACCCCAAATCACAGTCACTGGCACCGAAGACCTTGGCTGTTAAACTTCGCTCAAATTTCTCAATTGTTGCCATTTACTCCATCCCATCATTGCATACAGTCTCGTGAACTAATTTAGGAAGTTTCTTCATCTCATTAGATAACAATCATTGAATTGTAAAACAACACAAGACATAAACTTAATAAATTCCTTATGGGTTTGTGTGTACCCACCCATCATATACTTTTAATGGTTATTTTAGAGCTGGAAAATCTAAAACAATTGTCCTTCTCAGTGAACAACTTTGAAGAACTTTAGATTTGTTTCTTACCAGTAGTAAAAAAATTCTGTATCAATAAAAAATCTCACTATACCAACACTACATGTGGTTTTCATCAAAGATTTCTGAAAGGCTAGACCACCACTAGTAAACTTCTCCAGACTTTAACAGACATCGATGAAGATGTCGAGAAAGAACTGACAATTAGTGAAGCTTATGAAGAAATGAGAAAAAAGGCATCTGGTATTTGACGGGCTATGCACGTCGACAATGATGGGTCGGCTTAGACCCGCCATAGCCTCAGGGAGTAGCCACCAGTGCAGCAATGAAGGAAAAAATATCGTACACAAAGGGTAGCACTTATTAGCAGCTAGTTATTGTAAATTCATATTACTAAAACAATAAACTAAACGCCCTATTTTGAAAGAAAGGTGCATAATGTGGCATACCCAACTAAAAACCTCGATGTAATATGATAAAATTAAATTTTCATTATGTTCACAAAGTCGCTTTAGAAAATAAAACAAAAACTTTACAGCTTTATATATAACAACATAAGGCAGTGATATAGACACCATACCTCCAGGAATTGCATCTATTTTTCAGAACTCAAAATATCCATTTTTACGGCCGCGACATTCACTTTAGTACAGCATGGAATTATCTTCAACATAGTTAGGTCCACCCAACGCACTTGACCCTCACTTGTCAACTGCCGTGAAACCTCAGGATGTGGGAATTTCTCATTGCCATATCCGGTTTCCCATGCAGGAATGACCTAACATTACTACCACATCTCCAGTTTGGTCGGGATTTGAAGTTCGCGATTGGCATTTTGACCACGTTTTCGGGCAAATCTCCCACTGTGCGCCGGTTGGATACTAGCCTAGTTACGTCTCTGATTTCCAAAGTCTTCGCTGTCAGTTAGATGTGGAGCAAAATGAAAACAAAAATTTTCTTAGCTATTCAATTGCTTTAAACGAGCTGTCAGGTGATTCCTGGTCGAACGTAACACTCCCCATTTAACGTCAATTTCTCTGTTCGTGCTAGGACGCGCCAAGGCTTCGCCTGCGCCGAGTAAACGGCTCTACCGATGCGACGGAGGTTCTGAGACGAAAAGGGGGTGTTTTAGTAGCTGGTCGGGAGGAAGGGGTGTGTGAAAGGCGGGGAACGGGATTTTGGCTTGGCAAAAGCCATGCGGTATCTGTCGCTGTAACAAGATATTACACCACCGGCTGCCGTATATAGCGCGTCCTCTTCTCGAACCCCTACCCCCTCCCGCACAACTACTTCTTACTTCATCCTTCAACTTGTCTGCCATCTTGCGGGATAAGGCGTCCCCCCCACCCACTCCCCCATTGCCACATACCCTAACTCCCTCGTTTCTTGGTTATCCAAGCGAGCTTCGGACCGAGCTCCATCCGAACTTGGCATGAACAGTGGGGTGAATGAGGGATAGGGCGGGGGTGAGTGAGCTAGCGGGTGTTACCACACGGGAAGGGGGGGGGGAGGAAAGGTCTCGCGGATTGCTCTAGTTCACACCCTGCCGCCGTCGGCGCTTCAGTTCCACCGACGTCCTCGCCTGCAGATGTGCCCCAGTTGATCCGACACCCCGGACCCCCCTCACCCTCCCTCGACCCGCCAGTCTTCCATGAAAACCACGCCCATGCCCCGCCCCCAGTAATACCTGTACCCCGTGGGGGGGGGGGGGGGGGCACACAGACGAACCACAGCCTTAGGGCTCAACCATTCGCGACGAACCGCGAAATCCAATTTACAAACCCGAGAGGATGTAGGATGTCATCTTTAATGAATACCATAGCGCAGAGTTGAGATTTAGCTGCAAAATAAATCCATACTCTATGCAGGAGTAACTGAAATACTATATTTTTTTTTCACTAAAATGTATTATTTAATCAATTTTTATTTTAATCAATTTCTTGGACGTGTGCCATTGCTGTTTTTTCCCAGCTTGTTATTGGAAAAAATGCATAAAATCAAAATAAGAAATAAAAATGAGAACATAAATCCACAGTCAACAAGTCTAAATCAGCTGATGTCAAATATATAAACCCAAGATGAACCTAAACAGGTGTTATGGACAACACAAAGACTACAGTACAAACGAACACATTCGAACTTAACTATCAGATAGCGCAAGAATTCCGTGGAAAGAATTTATTCGTGAAAAAAAATATATTGTCACAGCACAGACGAACACAGTGAGATGAAAACTACGACACAGTTTCAATAATAACAGAAAATGCAGACAGACAACAAAACCTGGACAACACAAAGCGCGGCTCCAGAGGAAGGGCGCAGGGGGCGATAGCCCCTTCCGAGCCCAAATTTTACTTCTTATTTCTTTGTAGGGAATATTAATGTTAACTTAAATACTTTCGTTAGTGTGCTAAACTCTTCTTTCAATCAAAATTTGTACGAAAATACTAAATTTCAGTGTTTCAGACCATGTATTTTGTGAATATCCCAAGGGCAATGTCATGATTATTAACCGCATCCTCCTGTGTGTGAGAGCCCTGCCCGAGAGGTCTTCCTGGAGCCGCCATTGGACAACACAGCAAATATTTGAACACAACGATGAAGATAAACACATATTATGAACAACACAACGACGACAACACTGACGAACACAGAGGTCCAGGTTTTTTTTTTGTCTGTCTGCATTTTCTGTTATAATCGAAACTGAATCGTCATTGTTAGCCCAGTGTGTTCAGCTGTGTGGTAACTATATATTTTTTTCATGACTTAAGTCCTTCCACGGAATGCTTGTGCTGGCTGATATTTAAGTTTGAATGTATTCGTCGTCGTTGTGTTGTAGCTAATACATGTGTAGGTTCATCGTTGGGTTTATCTGTTTGACATAACCTAATTTAGGAGTTGTTTTCTCCTTTTTCTTTTTTGTGTTTATGATTTTTTCCCCATGACAAATAATTCAAAATTGCAATGGAAATAAAAACACAAAAAGAAACTACGGTATGTTTAAGTCTTTAATATTCTCAGCTTGTAAAGAAAATACGTTAGCTAGAGGGTAATGAAGCGCTACTTATTTTCGTTCACTATCCTGTAAAGAAAATTCTATTTGATTTTCCTGCAAAATGTTTGCTTGTGTTTCTTCTTGGGGGCCTAAATTAACGTTTACAAACGTTACCGTCTGTGCATACAAATTAACTCATGAGTTCGTAAAGACTATTTTACTAAAACATACAAACAAATTATCATCTTCTAATACTGCTAACATAACTATATTGCTAAATTTCAAGTGTGAAGGTTATTTCATAACTAGTAAGCAACCCACACTATGCGAAGAACGAGAGATCATGCAGTTGGTGGTAAAAGAAGAAAATAAAAAATGTACTAATGTTTTATATATAAATTATGGATTCTAAAATTTTAAAAAGTAAAATATTAGCATCATGTTAGATCTCACATACTTTCCTCATAAAAATTATACGAGCACAAGTTTATCTGCTTTGTCAAAGGTCTTGCTCTAAAATGGTCATCATTAAAACTGAAATGTTAGTAAATTTATTTTTAAATTTTTGATTACATTTTTTTTTATTTATAAAACATGTTAGAATAAGTAATTAGAGTCTAGTAAATATTTGGTAAGATAAAGATATCAGAGAGCATTTCCAATAGTCTGAACAAATATTTTCAGAGAAAGATAGATTAACAATTATTATATCGCCGAGGCAAAATTAATTAGCTCTCTGAGAGAATAAAACCAGTTTCTTCAAACTTGAGATCCGAAAAAAATTATATCCACTTGATTATTACAATTAATCTAACATGGTCTAAAGTTTTTTTTTCCAATCTAAATTATCGCCATATTAAAGTACTGTTTCAGAGAGAAGAAAAAAACTTCGAGGAGGATTATTCTTAGCAAAAAATAACCCTTTACTTACTGGAAGCCTTTCCGCTCGTTTCTCTGGAACGCTAAGTGGTCGGCAATTTACTTTCTTGTAGCGCGAGTGATTTCGGACACAGAGCGGGAGCGCAATTTTTTCTAATAGTCCCAACATGAAGTGGCACAAGGGGGGCTGGTTACGAACATCGGCCCAACACGCGAACACACCAGGACTTGATCGATGAGGAAAGTGAGGACGAAGGGGGGGGGGGGGAAGAGGGACTTCAGCTGTCGGCCATTATTAGGTTCCTGGCTGCAGGGAGACATCTTTCCCCCCCTCCCCTCCGGCACTCCGCCCACACGGTGTCGCCTCCCCCCTGCGAGGTCCCACAAGGGCTGGAAGAGTCGCTTGTTCACGCTGGCTGCGGAACGAATATTTGCGACGTCGCAGCGTCGCCGAACACCATTATTCTTCCGCCGCACGAGGTGATTTTCCCACGCCGAAAAGGAGGAGGAATTTTTTTTTTTTTTTTTTTTTTTTAAGGTCGCTCACTTCTCCCGAAGGAACACAGTTAAAGCAAACCTACGTACTAGACACCATCACAAAAAGGCCATTTTTGTTTTTATTTTAAGAAACTAATAAAAAAATTTCATTAAAAAAAAACTCATTTTCATAAATACTCACAAATACGTAACTTGCAAGAGGAGACAGGGAATTATTTTTCGTTCAACAATTTGAGAACGTAATTATTTTTTGTTTGTTTTAAAAAAACAAAATTTTAATAATAACTTAATGTATTTGAATTATAATTATAATTACCGCTCTAAGTTAATTTTTTTTTGGAATCATGAAGACGAACGTTTTATAAAATATTTAAATTAGCTTAGTAAACATATAATAAAATGATGTAATGAAGAGAACAACGGTACTATGGATACCACACACATTTTTATGTTATTCATAAATTTGTTAGAAAATGTACAATATTTTACTTTTAAAATAATAAGAAAAAAACAATACTTCCAGAAAAATTTGTTTTAAGTAATACATCAAATTTTTGATTTGTAGGTCATGCTAACACTTCATTCTTTCATTTAATGCTTCCCTTAGGTGTAAAAACAACGTGGAGATGATATTTCAATAAATATGTCAACAAGATCCTGTTCTTAAGTCACTTTGAAACAAGTCGAAAATTCGTAGAAAATACACATGAAAAATGTATTGCCCTTACATTTTTCTCAAACCATTTCTAATGCTAAAGAATTTATGAACATGACGCCACTAAGACAGCACAACACCATTAACAAACACGTACAAATACACATTCACGATGCACTAACAAACAGTTTGGTGCAACAAACAGGTACAGACGTGTTATAGTATAAAGCAACAAAAGCGAGACAGGTCACACACTTGCTTCACGCACACAAAACAGCATCTGTCGACTGATTCAATGCATGAGCTGTCTGCCCTGCTTTATCGATACGCATCATGAATTTGCTTTCATATAAGGTATAAAGTCACTTGAGTGTGCACATTCGTCATCAAATTGAGACAACTTTAGCTTGACGGTAATGGTTATAACCAATCAGTTGAATAAAGATTGTGTCTTTTGCTGTGAAGTAATTAAAAAATGTCATAACATCACTACAGAAATGGGTGTATATACAATGTATTTTGTTTATAAATACTTACCTTCAGCATAAATGTGCTCTTTGTGGATAAAACATTTTTAAGTACGTATTCTTCAAGGAAAAATAGTCCACAAAAATTTTACAAAAGAAACCAAACTAATTTGATGTGCCTGAGATACCATCTTTAGATATCATTTTAAAACGCAATTACCTCTTCGTATATATATCTAATTATTGAAGCAACTTTCGTAACGTAACTTAACTTAAGTTTTATAACGCAGTGTCGTACTAACTATCCTGTTAATATTATATTATTTATTAACAAAATGAAAAATAATGGTATGAAGTGAATACATTATTAATAAATCCAATTAAATTTTAGTCTTAGCAGGTGCGAATATGAATGGTGGCCAATATTTTGCAATCCAATAAAGATTAATTTGATTTATACAAAAATTAAATATAAAACAAAGCTTTTTTTTAAAATACTAAGTTCTTACCATTTATGAGAACCCCGTAATTAATTATTTTATGTAGCTTATAAAATTAAATTCATTGAAATCTGTTTTTTTATGAGCTAACAGTAGACTAACACAGCGTTTGCATTGAATCACTTCAAAACGACACGAATACAAGACCCACATTTAACAGAATCCAGTACATGTGACGGACACCAAAACAGCAGTGTGAAACGACAAATGTGTTGACAACACCAACACGACACAGTATCCACTACGACAAAGTTCGTAAATTTGAAAAGAGTGAAACACAACTCGATGCAGTCAAAGAGGCGAGCGCTAATTAAAAAAAAAAAAAAAAACAAGCACTCAATGAAACTAGAGATGTAAAATGCAACTTAGCAGAATATTTTTTTTTCCCCGTTTAGAGCTTTGAGTAAGAATATTTCTGCACAGACCATGAACATCAATGTTTAGTAAAGTTTGAAAAAACGGAGACTTTAGTATTATTTGAAATCTATAGAGTTCATTGGTTGAGGTTGCCCAAATACCTGCGTATACATATTCACTCGATTCAAATTCAGAATTGTATTAAATTTGAAACGTCAAACAAGACCACAAATTCAAGAATCTAACACCGATAATTGGGTAGATTATAAAAATCAAATGGGAAAATAACAAAACGGTTGCAGAGAAAACAGTGACTGGTACACGTGGGGGCCCCATCTAGTACATGAAAACAAACTCAAAGAACACAAATAAAGGAAGGAGAATAATATGCTGGCCACGAAGGAGGATAACAACAAAAAATAAAAACCAACCAACGAACGCACGTCCAACAGAACACTTTTGTTTTTTGTAAGCCATACAACCTACCACAAAACCATTTGTGAAGTTTGTGTGAGATTTTGAGTTTTGATAGCCATAGAAGGCCGCCCGCCCCAGCCGGTAGAACCGAGCGAGGGAGTCTTTGAATCACATCCCCTGAAACACAGACAGAACAACACGCTCATTTGTCCCATCACGTGACCGGCACACACACACACACAGGCCTACCTGATCACGAACACACACACACACACACAAACATTACTCGTACTGGACACCGAACAGAAAAAGACCTGGCAACTATTAAAAAAAAAAAAAATACACATCCACCACCTCATCAACCCTCAACGTAACGACCAAGTACTGAGTGACAGTAGATATCATGTTCCAGGAAAACTTGGCAGGTTAATTCATGCGGATGGCTAGAAAATAATATTTAAGAATATGTATTTTGGTCCAGAGAGTTCCCAAAGAGTAAACAGGGGCGTCGCGAGACGCTCCGTTTTTCTCTTTTCCGGAAACTTAACTTACTACTTATATTCGCAGTAAACAATTCAAATTGCGTGCGCTGCATGACTCACTCGCTTCTTTCACCGGCACACACCAAGCTCACGCGTCACATTAACTTGATGGATTTTTTTTCTGTAGTAATAATAATAATATATTCTTGTGTGTCAATTCTAATATATAACACCTATGTGGCCTCAGATTGTAGTTGTTTTCATTTCTGTGCCTAGCGTCATAAAAAATATTTATATTATTATTTTTTATAATTGTACACCTATTTCGACTAGGTAGGGCGGCGCGAAAAAATACTAAACCTGTAAGTGCGCCGGGAACTGAAAATAGTTCGGGAACCCCTGATTTAGTTAGCTAATTTTAATTTTTAAACGTGATAAAAAGAACAAATTTCGTAAATAACGTTCGCAGGCTTTCACGGCCATTGTCTGTAGTAGCTTGGCTTCTGGGTTGTAGCCGTTTCCTTGGCTAATAATTCACCGACACGGGTACAACCCAGAAGCCAAGCCACTTCAGAAAATTTCGTTGTTTTCAGGCGTACTTTTTTTTTATGTGCAAGACGTAACTCATTAAGTATTAAGTGACGCAACATTTTTTTTCAACGTTGTTGGCTTCGCAAATCACGGATCGACGAAGTGAACGCAATATTTCCATCACTTAACGTTGTGCACGGAATCCCTCCTCGCTTTCAACGACTTGACAGATTGGCGCGCTGAAGCATCGCGAAAGCGATGATGCCCCGTCACGCTATTAAAAAAAAATTCCGTCTTAAAATTTTGCGAAAGACGCTGGTTAAAAACTGTCCAGGGATCTTCGTAAATTTACGATCAGCTTCGCAGGTTTACGGGTGTCGGGTTCACTTTCTTTCGACACGAGCCACCGGGGGGGTTACTCTGCCGGTCTGTGTCAGGGCTGACTCCACGTGTCCGATGGACATAGCCCGCCAGGCAGGCCTCACCTCCATTGGCGGTCGTGTTCCTGAAAGGCACGGGATTATGACCTGCAAATTTATAAACACTTATAAAATAGAGACCTGAAAAATTCGCGGATTCATTTCGCGTTATGCTTAAAATTCAAATAATTTTACCCAAGTGCTGCTTCTGCCATCGGTTCACTGTTAATCTGGAGGACTCAAAGCCAATTAGAGACCCTCACTCATAGAAGTGACGAATCACAATGCCACCCAGTCGAGACGACTCACAAGTCAGCAGCTATATGAACAGTTTGCATCTGCCCGAATGTGCAGAGGATATTGGAGTCCATCCTGAAGGTCAATGAACCTGCGATTTTTTCCTGTCTGTACTTATAAATTAAAAACGAATGCTTGTTTCCCCATTCGCCTGTGACTTCTATACGCCGATAGTACCTCTATAGCTATTATCATTATAGTAGCAATTGGAGTAGTGTATACCAGTATCTAAGCTCTAGTTAATACTTAAGGAAAAGGTTATACAAATTATAAAAAATAAAATAAAAAAATACAAAAAAAAATTATGTTTTAGTATATTATATTACGTCTGATTTCAAGTAATGTACACCCAAGTTTCAACTGTGACCTGCGCATACCATTACTTAGAAACTAGTTAATCAAGTGTCTAGTATTTATGTTTGTCTACTTATCTTTCTTCTCTGGTTCCAGGTGCTGACTGGCAGTGGAGTGAGTGGTCAGTGCGGCCACTCACCACCAGGGGTTCGAGCGCTCCTGGTCATAAATCCAGCAATGGATAGAAATATGAAATCGGACTACGCGCGCAAGTGCCCCAAACACACCCCCCCCCCTCCTCCCCCACCACCAAGCATTTTAGAAATTTTCATACTCTGTCCAGCTATTCGTCCACATACCGTCCTCTGTACCCTGTACACTCCTACGCAATTAATACACGCCCTTTCATATACAGCATTGTTATGCCCAGGGGTTTGTTTCCCTTTTGTCCATGCAGGTTTTACCTGGGCCCAACTTGACTAGTAGTTATAGTCCATAATATTAAGAGTGAGTGGAGATAGCCATGGCGCCCACTGTTGCAATGGCTGGCCAATCCCCTCCTTGCACACGATGCATTCTACCCCTCCCTACATGACTATGTATATAGGCTTCGATCCCTCCATAACCCGGAACCCTCCTGCATATACACTTAGTTTTTTTAGTTAGGTCAGGAAAAAAAAAGAGAGAAAAAAAAGAACAAATCTTTCAACATGGTCATCAATAATAATCTTGTTTCATCAACAAAACCTTCAAAAACTTTTTGATTCTATTGAAAAAAAAAAAAAAAACCTTATTTTACCTTCCGCGAGTGCGTTAACCTTGTTTGCTTTACTACGAAACACGTAACTGGGAAGTCGGAATCCGGCGTAGTTTCTGCGAAGATCCAATTGTTTGAGATTAAGAAGATCTCTTCGTTTATTTGAGATTAGTTATTCGTTGAAAAGTCCGTTAATTTACTGTAATATCTAACAGCGCAGAAAGTTCACGGAGATGGATTTTTTTTTTGGGGGGGGGGGGGGGAGGGATAGCTCGCAGCTCTTCCGCGCCGTAGCGTCTCCAAGGGAAATGATAGCTGAGTCGCTGACCCTAGGAGTGAGCCCAGGTACAATAGCGGTAAACTCTTTTGTTGTTTTTGTTGTTGTTGTTGTTGTGGTTGTTGTTGTTATTGTAGTTGTGATGTGACGAAAGAGGCGTTGCTGGAGGCCTGCCGTGACCCAGGACCTCTCGCCGCGTCTTCGAACCCACACAGGAAAAAAATATATATGTAATTTTCAAAACAGATTCCTTCGGAAACCAGTTGCCAAGAAATTGTTTTTTTTTTTAATACTATGAGAAAAATATTGTAACTTTATAGAGCACATGACCATAGTTATTTTTGTAAGTATGTGTTAATATTTAGGGATAATACTATTTCCTACGAAATTTATTTTTTAATTGATGTTTCCATTGGCGTATTTAGAGGGTGGCACGGGGGCACGTGGCAAACCCCCCACCCCTCCCCCCAAATCCCCTTAAGGGTAAAAAATGCACTGGATAATACGACTTCCGAAATAATAAACAGGTATTTTACTTTTCCAGAAGTCAATTCTGGATCCGCCCCTGGATGTTTCATTTAGCATACATTTGTTTTTTAAAACCATAGGAATGGTAATCGAATAGTAAAAAACTTGAATTTTATTTGGTTTTATTTTGCTTATTATGTGCGCAGTCACCACCGGAAATCATTTCAAGAAACGGTTTACAAAATAACTTGAACTATAGGAGGTCACTGGGACAACACAAAGCATAAATGCCCAGTAAAGAATTCGAACCCGGTACTAACTACGAACACTATTTTGTTGTGTTGCAGTTGGTTTCATGTAAATGTAGGAATTTACAAATATCTGTAATTTTACATTAATATTCCTGTTCCATCCGCAACAAAAACAAAATTACAGGGCAGGCCATGATGTGAGAAGCCATCACGCGTGGGTGTGGTAGGAGTGCTATTGGCTGATTTCGTTATCTTGTTTACCGCTTGAATTATAGGCCTCGTGGCTATTTTATAGAATGTGCATTGAATCTTTTATCGATCATTGTATCAAAGGAGATGTTTTTTTTTTATTATAAGAACCGAGTAAGCTTATTCCTATTCATTGTAATCCCACTAGGTAAGAATGAGAGCCGTTTTAAAAACAAGGTGATTTATAGAAGGGCCTGAGTAGTCGGCAGCATATATATATATATATATATTTAACAAGTCTCCCAACGTAAACGTCTAAGCCTCCTACACACTCTCAGACCGGACTACTAGACCATAGATAGGTCTGGTGTACTTGAAGTGATTTATAGCTGAGTGTGTCGCCTAGAACGTCCAGAGCAGATTTCAATTTCCATTTTTTTTTTCTTGTGAAAGTTTTCATAATAGCATTCATTCATTCATTCTTCTCATACCAATTGTGAAAATATTTCGTTTCTAATTCAGTTAAGGAGTTGACGTGTCTAACATTGTTTCCTTCTCAAAAAAGGTTTTCCGCTCATTTTCTTAACTTATTTAAATTTTTTGTCACTTACTGACAATATGCACAAAAACACTCCAACAATTATGAAATATTGCCTTGTCTATGAACATAGAACTGTTTCATGCCCACCTACCCTGTCTGGTCTGGAAGTGTGAAGTCTATAGAACGTCGGATCATCTAGTTGGCTTGATGTGTCTGCTGGTCTGGTCTGATAGTGTGTGGGGACTTATATTCAGTAGTGTGGGATTGCAACACGTGGTAAACGACTCTTTTGTCTCATGCCGATGGTTGGGGAAATAGTGAATGTTAAAAGCAAAATCTTGGGTAAGAATTTTTTTTTTTCCATCCGTAGATTGAAAACATGAAAAATTACGGAAAAAGCAGTCACTCACTGGCCATTACATACCTACACTATATATTAACAGTCGATACTTATCATATGTGAAAAGTATTCAGGTATTTCAAGGTTAACCATCTCAACACTTAATTATTTTAATTTTTGTGTAATATTAAAGAATAATTTGATAAAAACATTTTTCACAAATTTTAAAGGATCATAAAATATTTTCAAATGCAAAATTGATTTAAAATCCAATGTGATTCAAGTAATATTTTGGTAGATATTTTCAAATGTGTCAAATTATTATCAGTATGCAAATACTGTATTTGATTCTCTTAAGAGTAATGATAGTAACACATAAATCAGCTTTAAATCGGAATTCCTAATTTAATGCCAGTATTTATTATATTATTTCCCTTATAAAAGTGCATTCTTAACCTTACATTGAAAAAAACGTTGTGTGGCTTCCATAATTTTTAGCACATGTTATAACAATTTTTTCTAAGGAAAAAATTATACTAATTTCCAATATCTACATAAATATTGGTTGTTCATAATACAATTCGGTGGTTGCTAAAAACTGTTTTTGTCCACCAAAAATACTTTTTCACTACTTCCAAAATATTTTTAAGGCAGCCACAATCATTTTGTCATGTTAATACTTTCTGGAATAACCGGAAAATATTAAACTGTATAATTTATGTTAGTACCTTGAACACAACTAATTGGGTAGTTGAAGTATTTTTACTAATTTGTATATAATAGTTGAACTTTAACCAAGAAACGCTTTAATTCTGGATGAAATTGAGAACTTACAGCTGAAAAGGCTATCACTGCCTGCTTTAGGTGCAAAAAAATATATTTTTTCACTTGACACATTCGTGATGCCAAGCGATGGAATGATAAATTACAACAACCACTTTGATCTCAGCAACGTAATTGTATTTAAACATATGGATTTCGCAATGAATCATTAAATCGTGTTCATGGAGTATAATTGGAAAGGGGCGAGAGTACAATAATTACAACAGAAGTGAGCACAGCTGTTAGCGGAATTAGGTGGTAGGTTAATGCTGCTGGCATGTAATCGATTACAAAAGCTTAAAAAAAACTCGCTCTAATCTACAAAATGCCACAATGGAAGCACGCAAGGCAGTGGATCAATCGCCATTAAAAATTCCACAGGGGCTTATAATTGCCAGAGACTTTTTTTGTTGTAATTATAACGAAATTGAACCGAAGCTACCAGTTCTCGGAGTTAATATCTCTGTGCGGAAAAAAAACGCACAAAAAATATTCTCGAATTACTATTCCCTGGAGTTATCACACCTTTAATTACAGAGGGGAAATGAAGTTCGAAAATGGGTATGAGGAAAGGGAAACCGAATCAATAACTTTTTGTGTGTTTAGCGAAAATGTAAAGTTTCCGAGCGGCTTGAGTTTGGTTTTATAAAGAGGAAACAAAAAAAAAAAGGAAGTGTTGTGAATGTGGAATACTAACAATGTTTTTTTTGCTTCTTTTTTTTGTTTTGTCAGACATTGGCATTCACAAAAGCAACGCAGTTGCGTTCTGCGGCCAAAGCTACGGCGACGGGTGGAAAAAGCGTACAACCGGACTTCACATCCGCCCGACAAGTGAACATGTGTGCCAACCCTTCCACTCCAGCGCGCTGCCAACACACGAGCACTTTCCTCCCCTACGGCCCGCCCAGAACAACCCCTTCTCCACGAGCGAATACGAGTCCTCGCCTTTCCCTCATTCTATCTCTCTCTTTATATATATATTTTTTTCCTCCCCCTCTCCCACCTACTACGACATCTAACCGGAGCCTCGCTGATTTATGCTTTTCCCATCCAGTTAATTGATTTAATACCTGCGTTCGTCCCGGACGCAAGGCCCGACCCATCTCCACACCCCTTTCCAACTTTTTTTTTTTTTTTTACATCCCCATCGCTCGCCGGACCACACTTTATTCCTGTCGCTCTGTCCTAACTTCTTTTATTATCAACCCCCAGTTTCTCTCTCGTTACAGCGTTGGAAAAAGTGGGAGGGAAGGGCCATCCCCCCCACACACCCCTCCGGCAAAGCTTCCCAACACCCCCTCCAACTCCGCAGCCGAACCCCTCCAACCCCTCTTCAGTAAAACGTATATGCGTTTTCATTAGGCTGTGTTCAATTAGTGCGGCTGTGCGGGGTCGCGAGAAGGGGTGTGGGCACGCAGAAGAGATCTGGGAAGCGCGTGAGGGGTGGTTGAGGGGTTAGAGGGAGGGAAGAGGGAGGGGTAACAAAGAGAATGTTCCAACAGCAGCAGGAGCTAACACCCTCAGGCAGGAAACCTCGGCAGGAACGAACTGGAGCGCGTGTGCGAAAAACCGCACGGAAATGGCAGAGAACTGCGCATACCATTTGTGGGGGGAAACACCATGAAGAGGAGAGGGTTTGGCTAGGTGAAGGGGGAGTGGTGGCTAACTGGGTCACGTGCAATCACAAAATATCCAACAAGCACACCAAAAAAAACGTTGAAACAAATTTTTATTGAGGTTCCTTCTACACACACACACACACACACACCTACACACACCTACACACACACACACACACATATAGTTACGATTTACCGCGGGTTCGTAAAGGATAGCCCAATTAGAGATATTATTAATATACACAGTTTTATTGATGGCCACTATTAATGTCACTTACAATTAATCTTCTAAAATGGCAAAAAATCAATTGCACTTAAAAATAATGTTGCTTCCTCAGTCACACGTTTCTTACAATCCACACGCCTTGCTGGGCCGCACCTCTGGCGCAACTCTCGCCGCAGCACCCCTCGTGGTCCTCCGTCGCAGCACTCCGCCGCCGCCGTCGCACTTCTCTTCGCCGAGATCCCACTCGATACCTCGCTCGGAACTTCGCTTGGAACTCCGCCGCGCCCGCGACACTATGGCCCGGAACTGAACTCTTCGCCCTGGAACCTTCGTCCAGGGACTTCGCCACTTTATCGCCCGGAAATTACGCTGCGGGAGAACTCCCGACTCCACTGAACTCCTGCCCTGGAACGTTCGTCCAAGAACTTCGCCGCTCTGCCGCACCCGCGGCACTATCGCCCCGGAAACTCCGCCGCGGGAAAGCTCCCGCCTTAACTCTCCCTGACTTTACTCACTCTCCCAGGCCAGCGTCCCGGGCATATATATAGGTATAGGCTCAGACACCTTCCAGAACTGCCAATGCGGCTGGGGCCAGTCACGTCATTCCGCGCCGTCCCGACGGCAGAAATCTCTCGAAACATGTCGGCGGCTCGCGTAACTCCGCAGCTGTCAGGTGTCAGTTACGTGTCAAAGGCAGGGCGCTGCGCGGGGAGTATTGGGAGGAGGGGGGGAAAGCGACAATCCTTGTAATCTTCCAGGCGCGCGCGGCGCATATCATGTTGCGGCAGTCGCCAGCCAGCTCTGCACCTGCACGTGTCGCGGCCTTGCTCACGTTCGTAACTATACATATATATATATGTATGTATATGTATATGTATATATATGTATATATATATCTTACGTAGCACCTCACTCAGAAGGAAAACTGCTGTTCATATCTGAAATGTTTGGTCACCCGAGTTTCAGTTCTATAGGTCGTGTCTTTGACCCCGACGGCCAATGATATGGTGTACCCCCACTCCAAATGAATGCTGGTGCAGCCCAACATACGTTATATCTTTCTGCTCTCCTATCCCTCACGTGCTAGCTATACGTTGGTATCAAGCTGTTGTATAGCCTTTAACTTAAAAAAAATATATATATTTTTGATTAAACAATTTAATAACACGAAAAAAGGTTAAATGTGATACTAACAAAAGTTTCTGTCTCACAAATTATATTGTATAAATTAAATAGTAAAATGAAAAGGTTACTTTCAGCTAAATACATTTTATAAAATGATTGTGCTGAAAAAAATTAAATTTTTTTGTTGTGGTTTGACTTGTTTGTTCAGCAACCTTCGATTTATTTAATTTTTTTTTTCGCTTTTTATGTACGTATTTCGTTCTTCTTGTCTATAATATTCACGAATCCTCATAAAAGTGCCAAAAATACATTATGATGTATTCGGTTTGGAATCCTCGATAACACAATTCTCGATGCGCTTAATCCATCACACATGTTCGAAGAGCAAATGACGGTTCCCACGACACGCCTACCACCTCCCCCCCCCCCCCCCTAATTCCATCACCCATTACAAAAAAAAATAATAATTACCATCCCGTCGGGGATGTTAACGGTTATTTCACCGAACCACGTCATGTGGAAGCAATTGCGTTATGTAGCGGCCTCCGAATTAGTCAGCACACAGATTCCAGGGGTGAAACCGTCATGTGTGCGTGTTTCTAGGAGAAGAGGGAAGGGAGAAATAATAACATGGCGAAGAGGGTGGGGCAGGGGGGAGGTTGCAGTAAATGAGGACTGGGAGGTATGCCATGTGAAGAGGGAGGGAGGGGAATGGGGTTTACAGCGATGCAATCGTTCGCAACCCCTCCCTCCAAAACCCCGAAAACCCAAAAACCCATTCCCCCGCCAACACCCGAAATCCTTACACAATCGCGCAAAACCAAATTAGCTTCACGGCTGGACGGTCGCATTCGATGTCCGTTGGCAGCCGACGGGGCGGTTCGCTTCCCGCCAAAAATACCACCGCGTCATGGGGGGGGGGGGAGGAAGAGAGGGTTGTGTCGAGTGGAAAGGAGGGGGGGAAGGATATTTTCGGGAAGTGTGGACGGTCGCGGGAACACAGCACATGCTATATCGCCCGTCGCCATTACATACATTATATACATTACCGCGAAACACATGCCATTTCCCCTGGTTTGTGCCGCTTCCACTCCCCCCCCCTCCTTTTTTTCTACCACCACCACCAGCCCAACAGCTGACGGACACCAATTATTCCACGAACATTTTCCCTCTTCTCCCTCTCACCCCCCACAAAAAACCCACCCTTACCCATTACCGCCCGCCCACAGCTACGGAATTAAATCAAAATCGTCCGAAATGAGTGCAAGGGAACAAGCGTGTTTTACCAAAATATTTTCACTAATGCAGTGCCTGGCTGAATAAATGCGATGAACTCTCTCTCTCCCTCCCTCTACCCCCCCCCCCTTCCACCGTGATATTTCTAACAGAACATTGTATGTCGCTACTTCTCTGCAACTGTTTAGTTATTATTGGGTCTATCTTTTACTGCCTAATATTTGGCTGACCATTGTATAAGAAAAAAAAAATTCACATATTTTATTTGGTATTATAAATTTATCACTGAATTAATCATAAAAATTTTCATTAAACGATTGATTCATGTTAAATGTTCCACATTAAAAACTCTGCGCTATAGCTGGGCCCGTACGGCTCGCTTCTACAGAGGCAGCGGCGGGATTAGTCCTGCTGTTCTGCTCTCAAGGGCTGTAGGGCTGGCCACGCCAGGGAGACTGTCCCGTCTCTTTCTTTCCTCCTGGCCAATGGGGAAGCAGAATTTCGAGGACAAAAGAATATTAATTTTTAATTAAAAAAAAATAGCACAGAAATATTAATTTTATTTCAAGAAATGCATGTAGGTATCAGTGTATGCACGTAACATATATAAAAAATCAAAAGAGATGACAATAAAACTTTGGCCACAAAAAATATTAACTTTGTCTGCGGGGAAGGGGGGGGGGGGGGGGTCCTTAGATCTGTCCGACGAGTGCTGGTTGGTGGGGACCGGGAGAGCGTTTTCGGGGTCACTGAACAGGTGTCTCCTCGAGGGACAATTATTTGCGAAGGGAAAACGGTAGTCTTCAATACTGCCACGAAGGCGTACCGACGTTTCCGACCATCGAAAGGTCGGTACTGTTTCCTTGTGATTTTTGATTCAGTTACTGGGGCCAGAAGCTATAACGCCGACCCCCAGGGGAATTGTCTCGGCCTATATGGAGGGCATGAGAAGGTTCGAGTTACTGAATCATTAGCCCCCGTCCGTTATTTTCTTTAGAATCCAAATCGTTAATTAATAATTACATTTTTTAATCATTCATAAATTTAACCTTCATCAGCACCGTTTAACGAGTAGTCGATTTTTTAATTGAATTGTTTTTTTTTATGTACGATCTCGCAAACACAATCTTGTGATTTTATTTACCCAGAGTCTAACAAGAGGAAGGACCAGCACATTTCAAAGGACGTAACTGCCGTCATTCATCTATAAAGGCGTGTTTCTATATATAATTAAATTTGGACACTATCAAATCATTTTTTTATTGAAAAACTACTGTACCAATAGTTAATTTTTAAAAGTCGTCGTAAAATTAAACCACTTACTTCTATGTTTAAAATTTTTCATGTATGGTATAAATCTTAAGTAAATCGTTTTCTGCAAGTTAATGAAAGATTAAGTATACTAACTATGGCAAAAAAATTAATACTGATAATTAACTGTCTTAAAAATATTTTTTACTAACGATGATATACTGTTACGAACGTGGTGGACATGTGGCGACGTCACGCGCATACCATCGGGGATTATAGCAGTCCGGCCTTGCCCCCCCCCCCCCCCCGTGTCAAGCGCCATTCTTCCTCGGCGCTGTTATCCACGGCCTGGGAATCCCGCGGGCTTGCAGAGGTCACCGCGTGGAGCGGCGCGAATAACGCGCCGCTGTTCCTGTTGCTTCGGAGCGTCGGGTCGGCCCGGGGATGACGCGACACTTGTCAAAGCCGCTCCAGTCAGTTACAGAAAGACGGCCGACGGGTATAAAAAGCGGGCGACGCCGACCTCACGCGAGGAGTTCCAACAGGCGAGTTGGATTGAAGTGCGAGTTCTACGAGTGGCGCGAAACTGTGTGCGGACAGATGCGTTGGTAAGGGGAGAACCTTTGCTGAGCCTAGCGCCAGTGAGGAGTGTGAACTGTGGACTGCACTGATACTTAGTGATTAGTAAACTGATATTAAAGGTAATGTTTTAATTAGTACGGTAATTATTAGTAGCAATTAAAATTGTATAAAATTAATTGGGCGATCCCTACGAACCCGTTTTCCCCACTCGGTACAATATTTTAATTTTTTGTACAGTTTTGTACAAATTTTTTTATAGCTTCTGTGATAAAGCGATTTATTCATAACTGTAAACACTTAAATTTAAATTTTTCCTTGTTATGAGATAATTATGGAAAAATCCAATATGGCTACCTACAGCAGATGAAATCAATACGGCGATATAACCATATATCGAAAAAGTATAACGCACATGAATTTGGGTTCTTGATGATGTCATTGTAACGTAAAGTACAACACATAGTATTGGGGCACTCGATTCCGAGTTGGTAGGTGTGATTACTTGATTCAGAATGGCAGAAAGTTCTAGAGTTCAAGATAGTGGACGAAAATTAGATAATACTAAATGACTACATAATAAATTGAATGACAGAGCATGTGAAAATTGAATCCAAGATGGTAGCTGGAAATTACATTGTCCAATATGGCAGCAGAAATGGATGAAAACCAAGATAAGGGACTAAAATTACATAAAACAAGATGTCTATATAATAAGTGGAATGATAGAGGATGAGAAAATTCAACCCAATATGGTGGACGACCATAGCTCTAATATTTATTAATAATATAATATTAATCTACAACTCTGAGACAAATATTTCATGCATGAACCGGCCAATCAGAAAGCATATTCCATACCACTTAGTAGTTTGTTGGGGGTGTTGTTAGGGGGAATAACAAACCGCTTTGCAGTGATTGGGGTTAGTTATAAAATGGAGGAATAGGGAAAAAAGGGAAAATTTGTGAGAAAATGGGAATTTTTGAGGAAATTTTGGGGGAACAGGTGACATCAGATGTCAAAGGTCACGAATCCTGAATCCTAGTCCACAATCCACTGCCCCAGAAGGTGCATAATCTAATTACTTACAATGTTATTCCATGAATGTTTATCAGTGAGCGGAAAGTATAAGATAGGTCGTAAAAAGGATGGAGTAGGCCTACCCGGAGTAGAACTTCCTACGTCACAGTTGCGTTCACCACACTTCCCTAGAAACGTAATAATAACTGGTCACAAAAGCCAACCATACATCCACGAATGCATAAAAATTTGAAACGAATCCATAGATTCGCCTGTCAGTCAGATACAATTCAGCCGGTGAGACGGTACAGTAATTTAGTCGCGCCACAAACGGACGTTTTTCAAACCGCTTGTACTTTCCAATGCGCTTGAGTGCGGGAGTGCGGGTACAGTGTTTGTAATTGTAATGGCGAGAAATGTTGCCAGTAATACCACCCGACTGCTTTTTTTTTACCATATAAATCTCCGCACGAAGCTCACACCCGCGAACAAACACGATCCTGTCTGGGATGAAAACCGATTAATTCCTCTTCAAATACAGTTCATTTGTGATAACTTGAATACCTAAAATAACCTTTGGGAAAACACACAGATACAAACACACAAAATTTCTATAAACCTTAACCAGGCGTTAAGCAGTTAGCAATAAATTTGGCTCGGTAAATCAATTTATTGAAATGTAAAGTACGTACTTAAGTAAGTAAACCAATGTAATACAACAATTTTAAATGTTGAAAGAAGCTACAGGTAAACGTACCATAATAAAAAAAATAATTCAAAATTAAACTGTGCAAGTAACTACATGTTGACTATTTTAAATCTTGCAGTTAGCTTCAAACATTTTGGGAACTTAAGTAGATTAACATTTATTTGAATAAAAGCCAAAATTAATTATAAAATGTGTGAATGAATTCCGTGTTTTTTTTTAAATTTTGTATAACAAAAGGAATATTATAACTTGAAAATAAATATTTTTTTTTTAACCTGTTTGGACCATTAAATATTAAAGAGAATCTTACGCGATACAAATCATTATAGTCCAATTTTGTTGGTCGAATTCAAACTAATTATTTATTCAAGTATTAAATAACCCTTTTTAAAATGATTTTCTGTAATTGTTAACTTCCTTAAAAATTTAATACTATAAATGGGAGATATTTTTCACAATTTCACACAAGTACTAGTGTTTTGTAACGCGGTTATTATTTTTTTCCCCGTGCTTGAATTTAGAATGGTGGTAACTTACAATCTTCTAAAAAAATCCCTCAGAACTACCATAAGTTATTACTATCCTAACTTAGAAACACAGAACGTTTGTTGAATAACTTACAAAATCACACATTAGTAACATGGTTACTTTGAAATTACAACTTACATAATAACTGTCGCAACATAGAAACACTTATCACATAACTGCCACGAATCGGAAAAACGTGTCGTAGTAGGTACTGTCAGCGCTTATAGAAACACGCGATCGGAATAATGGTTCGTGTCTAGTTCCACCTGGAGATAGTGTCCACTTCCTCCCTTCCCGCGACGAAATCCATCGCGAGATTTTGTCGGCGCAGTCGGTCCAGCTATCACTCGAGGCAAGGGCGGACCCAGGATTGACTTCCCTGAGCGGTGGGGGGGGGGGGGGGGGGGCGAGGAGGTAGCACCGGTAGTCTGGACCTAGTATAATACCTGTTTGTTACTTCAGAACTCATATTACCCAGGGCATATTTTACCCTTCTTGCACTGAGAGGAGATGGTTTGTTTGCCTCAACAAACTATCTGTTTGTACTTATATGGCGAAATAAATATTAGTATTTTGTTAATTCGAACAAATATTTTGTAGTAGGAAAGATTCTGTTGACCCAACAAAAAAAAATTATTTTGTCAACTATGAATGTATATTTGGGTTAGGTGTAACAAATCATTTTTTGTTTCTTACCGAGTTGAGCTAAGCTAACAAATTATATTTTGTTCCACCGAGTAAATATATATTGTTTCGCCGTATATAAACGAATATTTGCTTCTTTTTTTTTTTTTCAAACAAACCTTTTTCTCTGTGTGGGGTAGAGGGGGGGGGGGCGGGAACGTTCCCGCCCCTCACCCCCCGTGCCCCCCCCCCCCCCCTAAATTCCCGCCACCGGCCCGCGCGGTCGGCTGAGCGGGGGTCGCAGCCGCCGGTGATCTCCGTGATCCCCCGTGACGTCACCGCCGGCCGGGAGATCATCAGTCACGCGCGGCTGGCGGCGCGGGGTAAAAGACGGGGACCGCCCGTCACGCTCCGGACCCGCTAGCGTGATCCCGCATCGCCCGCGCTACTCGCTATCCGCCCTTGATTACTCGACCTCGCGCCCGAGACCGCAACACACCGCACGCGCCACTCAGAGAGATGGAGAGAGAATGTGAGAGTCCCTCAATACTCGTCAGGGATGTGTAACATACCTACATCTAACCTCGGTGACGAGTAATTTCACCATATGTTCTCAATGCCTGCAGATACACTTGTAATAAAATATTATCGGTGTATGGAATTTGAATGCAGAATCCATCAAAAAAATAATGCCGAGTGTGATAGGTGTGTACGTGAATTATTATGTGTTTTATGGCGGAATGCGAGAGCAGAATCAACTGCTGGTTATTTTCCACCCAGGAGATGGGCCTTGATCACAGTCGACGCACCGGTTGGCAGTACTGTAGGATCGCGACGATGCGATGGGGGGTGGAGGGGGGGGGGGGGGGTAAGTTTCGCGACGACCCGGCCATAGCAAGGGATGTTGGGTTGGGTTAGAGGGGGAAGGGATTCATGCAACATGACGCTTTAAGATGCACAGTACGGATTTATAAATTCGGTTTGGATTTATATTCAGTGTTAAAACTTTTTCGAAAATTTTCCTTTCGACATCGAATGTAGTTTTTCTGTTGGTAGGTACCAAAATAAAAAATAATTTAATCAATTTAATTTAAACAAAACAATTTTAAATAAATAATTTTAGAAAAGTTGGACGCTTTTATTTGTTTGGTAACTTTATGCACGTGTGAATAATCAATTATAGTTTAGTATTAATTAGAACACTTATAACATAAATATAATAAATAACAGGTGGTTATAAGCAATTAAATGTAGTGACAGAATGTAGATTTACGTTTAGTTGAATGTTAATATGAAATTTTTCGTATGCAAAGGGAAATTTTGGTTCCAATTGACAACATATGTACTCTTTAGATGTTTGCTGCCATGTTACAAGTTTTCGTAAACTACTTAACATAATTTTTACGTTTTTGTGAGAAAACAATCTTGTAGCATCCAAACTATCCTACATTCAGTTATACCCTTTTTCTTCTGACCGCCTAGTGTATTATCTCAAAATAAGATTTTTTGAAAAAATAAACTGTGATTCAGACACCGACTGGCTCAAATATTATGTTTAGAGTGGACATTCATGTTAATTAACATTTACAGAAATGAATTGGGTGATTAACCAATATGTAAGTTCCTAGATAAATGTTACTGTCGACGAATGGTTGTTGAAATAACGTCTTCCGGACACAAAGTTATATTAATTTATTTTTTTATTAATGTTTAACGAATATTTACAAGTATTCATGGCCTCCATTTTTAGACCGCGAGAACAAGCAGCCAACATGTCGATTCTACAAACAAGTCTACAACTTAGCATCCTCACTGATTTCAAAACAAATTTGACTGTCCACAGGAACGGAAAGATGAAAATTACAAAATGTAATTGCACAGATAAAAAAAAAATAGCTAAAAATAACAGCTAGGACCTTAAGCAAACAAATCGTAATAAAACTTCAAAAGCATGAAATAATATAAATTATTATCATCAAACACATGTTAACAATAAATAGATATATATATTTTAAGGAATAACAAACTATTAATGGAATTTGATCAGGAAACCTGACCAAAGTGCAAAATGAGACAACATAATAAATCGTTAATTAAACCACTTAATAAGTAGGAAGGGCAGTAACCTGTATCGTTACAACTAATATGAGATAGGTCTTTTAACCAAAATAAATTTTACCGTTATATTTCGTAGACGTGCACCTAATAATAATTTGTGTTTCTAAAAAAAATTAACATTAAAAAATTAAATTAAAGGGTTAAGAACCAGTTTTTTAAATGTTATAAAGTTGTTATTAATGAAGGAGCTTTTAAAAAAAATTCAGTTTTTTTTTTCAGGATTGATTGTGCGGGTAGCTTGCACCGTAAAAAAAATTAACAGTCTGTAAAATTTAAAGCTTTGTTCTCGTAACGGCGCATTCTCACTTTTGAACCAATAAAGTAGGAAAGGTCGCCGCACCCGCATGCAAATTTTGTTCGTTTTTTTTAAACGGTTGAACGCGAGCAACGGTGCCGAAACACGCATTTCCCCCGCGGGTGGCGTGGACATACAACCGGGCGCTCGCGAGCGGAGAAATTATTGTGCTGTGGCGAACTCCAAACGTATCTGAGTACTTTATTTATACACTAGCGACCCACCGCGGCTTCGCACGGAAGCGATCTACTGATGTGACGTCATTTAGATTTAATAAGTAAACATTTATAAGCATCATGCTCTCTAAATATCCGGTGTTTTTAAAAATTATATACCTACTAGCTGAAGCACCCGGCGTTGCCCAGGCTAAGCACATCATAATACAAGGAACATCAATACCGAGTTTCAAAACTGTAGGACATACACTTGAGAAACGGGAAATTATAATTTTGAAATCCCATTGATTTCACAATCTCGGTGCATCAAGGCTACGCATCAGCAAAACCAGGACGCTCATCTTCAGCTTCGTTTTTTTGTGGAAAGGCAAGTAACTCAAAGCCCAGACGTGACGGACGCACAAAACGGCAGCATGTTACAAATTCAAGGCCACGCTACCTAGTGACGAAGTTATGAACTATAAAGTTATTAGCGCCTTTAGTTCGCTAGCAGCCTCGAGCTTCACTAAGCGGGTGGGTTCCGCCAAGAAGAAGAATAGGAAGTTGCCAGACCTTACTATATGACCGTGTGGCGGAAACAGAGAAATGACACAAACTCACTGTTTGTGTGTCTATGACCTACCTCCTATGATTTTCTATTACAAGGCAGAATTTTCTCCTTTTTCTTTCTCGTAGGGATGTAATTTTATAATTATATGTAGTCTAAGTCACTCCCCGGCCTATAAACTATATGAATGCAAAAACCGATGTCAATTCGTCGCTCCGTCTCTGCGTGAAAGAAGGTCAAACAGACAAACACACTTTCACATTTATAATATCAGTAGGGATTAATTAACACGTACTGCCCATAACTAAAGAATTGGTTTGTAAACATTGTTGACAACTTTCTTCTCATGATACAACACAATCAGATTTTGTTTCAAAATCACATGAGAAAGAGCTAAATATATCTGTCCGTATAAAAACGGTAAAATCAATTACTGGTTACTGTAGGACATCTTTGTAAAAGAGACATATGCTATCACGGACTTTTCTGTAGGACTTTTTAAGACCCTAAATTATGTAGTAAATTAATTTGATGTATGTATTAGTCATGCATAAGTAAGCGTATGCCACAACAGCGCCCTAAAAACTTTTTTTAATGACTTGATTACAAACGATCGAGATTTATTTAAAATTTCTAAATTTAATATAAATGTTCTGTACACACAAACCTTTCGTAAGTAATTCTCTAAATTATAGTAAAATCCATTAAAATCCTTTTGCGTACTTCAGAAGAAGTAAGCGAACAAACAGGAATGCGGATAGCGGCTTTGTTTGATATTATTTAGAGAAGAGATAAAGATGATAAACATAATAAAAACATGTCGTGGGATTATTGTAAAAATACTGGTATCCAGTTTCTGAATTTTGGTGTTTTCGTAACAACCAAGGCAAAGAGTGTAGTTACGAGGAACAACAAAGTATATTCCTTATGAATGTTTAAGCTATTTGACATTTTTGAGAGGCAGAATATTGTGTCATTGTTGACGGATAAATAAATACTTAAAAGAATTTTCTAATTAAAATATTTTGTTTTAAAATTATAAAAAAAATAACAGTGTAAATTTTTACACCATATTCAAACTCATTATTTTTAAAACTATTTTTTCTTCTTTTTTTAAAGAATTTCATTGTGAAACATAGGTATATAATGTTTTATACCGTGCACACACGGAGAGTAAACTATGTACATATGCGTCACCGAGCAAAGTAGTGTGATAGTGGGCATGTAATTGCTAGCACAGTGAGTGTCGATCAAACAAAACAATTTAAACTTGCTTTCTTGTTCATAAAAAAATTGTCCATGAAGTAACATCCTTTAGTATTCTTCAATCTTGTTTATATGCGTTATAATAGACAAGAGAACAGTTTAAACTTTATAATTGACTTCAGCGAAGCTGACACACTCATGTTAGAGCTTTAAGAGAAATTTTATGATAAACCTATTTAAATGTGTTTAATTTCTAAGCTTTTCCTTTTAGTTTATTTCCAACTTCTTGCTATAAAGCCATGTATAAAATTTAACCCACAAACAGTTAATTAATTTCAGATTGTTTGACAGTAAACATTTTTACGACAAATAAACTTATTGTAATTGTAATAATTGTAACTAATATCTGAAACTAATTTAGTTCTGCAAAGATAACGTATACGTTTTAAAACCACTAAAAAGCATTATTTTTCAAACCAGAATTCATATTTCTTATATACCTACATTGAAAAATAAATTAAATATATAAGTATAATTATGTAAGATACAGAGGTATACAATAGAATTCGCAAAAGTTTATTGAACTCTGAAATAATCTGTGTTTCATAGATTTCATAGGGGCTTGTGCGTGAATGGCTATTTAATTAACGAGCAATAAAACCGTGCAAATTAATTTGAGAGTCTACAGGGGGGAGGTTTGCGCACTTAATTTAACTTTAATTAAACGTAACAGCGCCAACAAATTTCGAACATGAACGGGTGTTCTCTAATTCACGAAGCACAAGTAGTTTATTACCCGTTATGGAGTATACGAGATATTAAAATTGTGTAATTTGACTTATATTTTTTACTTAAAGCCCTAATATAGTTTTTGACAAAATATTTATATGTTTATGTGTGTATTTCACATTAAGGTAACCGCGAGTAGTAAGGCCTGTCGGCTAGTACGCCCAAGTAACAGATATCATGAAGCAGCTTGGCTTTTGGGTTGTAGCCGCGTCCTCGGCAGTAGTATAGGTTAGTATGTTCTGGCACAGGCTTCCAGGCTGTGGTGCTGTGTGTCCTTTCCGCCATATTGGATTTTGACGTCACGGCGGCCATTTTTGACTCAAAATTCCTCAAAATTCCTCAAAATTGACTCAAAATGACTCAAAAATTCACGTTTTAAGAAAAAATTTCCCGTTTTCGAGGGAAAAATTCCCGTTTCGAGGGAAAATTTCCCGTTTTATTCCGTAAAAATCCCAGCAGCTAGAAATTCCTGATAGAGGCTTAAGCATCCTTAACTCAAGCCTCAGTTAAGCCTCTTTTAGGATTATGACGTCACCGTTGCAATTTTCGTTACGCCCGCCATCTTGAAAATCCGCAATTTTTATGTTAGAAAATCGGGAAAAAATTTAAAAATCATTTGATCGAACTAAAAAAAAATATTAAAAACCACTGTTGCAGTTATCGTTACGGTAGCCATCTTGGATTATATAAATGTTGCATATTTCTTTACACCCGCCATCTTGGTTGAGTACCATGCCATTCTTACACTTTACGTTACGACCACCATATTGGATCCTATTAATGTTGCAATTATCGTTATGGTCGCCATCTTGAAATTTAGTCGCCATCTTGTAATTTAGACGCCATCTTGTAATTTAGACGCCATCTTGGAAATCCGTAATTTTTATGTTAGAAAATCGGGAAAAATTCCAAAATTCATCAAAAAAAATTAACTTTTTAGAATTCTGATTGATTATATCGATTCCCGTCCTTGGTTCGAAACCGGTGAGGGCAAAAAAAATATCACATCAGATCCTTCCTCCACAGAAGCCACCTACAGACTGACCTACCACCACCAATAACAAGGTATTTACCATCAGATGGTATGACGTCATGTCCGCCATCTTGTCTTTGTCAGCTGGAGGCCGCCATCTTGGTTTCGTCTGCTAGAGTGTGCTTACGACATGTTAGTATAATGTTCTGTTCACCATAACTTTGACCTCTTATATTGACATTGTACTTTGTCATTGACCTTGAACTTTGACCTTGACCTTAAACTTTGACCTTGAACTTTGACCTTGACCTTGAAATTTGACCTTGACCTTGAAATTTGACCTTGACCTTTAAATTTGACCTTGACCTTGAAATTCGACTTTGTCCTTGTAATTTGTCTTTGTCCTTGTCGTCCATCATGGATCCGTCATTTTATGTTTAGTACATGCTAGCGGTCATTGCCCTTCATCATGTTTTCGTCTGCTGCTGGACACCATCTTGTGTGTACTTGTATTATAGAGTACATTTCCATCATGATAGTTTTATTCTAACCTGTTACAGTGCAGTAATCATTTATTATTACCGAGGTGCCCGCCATCTTGAAATTCGGCCGCCATCTTGAAATCATGTAATTATTTAGCTAGAAATGCGGGGAAAATACCAAAAGTCTCCGAGGAAATCAATTATTAATTTTCATATTGAATCGATGGATCCCTGTCCACGGTTCGATTCTTGACCAGTGACAGTTGTAACTAATTATGAAATAAATTTTAGATTCTGTTTTCCATTACCTTTCACGGAGTTTATTAATCATTCACTCTACGAAAAACAACTCAAGTCAATATACCTGACCAACGAATTAATACAGTGCCGATTAGCCTATTATGAAAGTCTAATTTTTCAATAATCTGAAAAACATATAAGCTGTTCATGTACAAAGCCATACATATAGATCAATTGTCTTCAGTCCATGAGACCGAGTCACGTCATTATCAGACGTATAGGCTAGTCATTTCAGGTCCGCATGAACTTCGTCGTTAGCTAATTATATTCAATTAATCCCTCGTGACATTTTTTATACTTACTAAAGGACCAAGTGACCTTGAAAAATATTTTAGTAACACCAAGAGGTTTTTAAACTAGTAAATATTCAATCACTACATTTTGTACTACGCACAATCAAAAAAAAAAAACAGGAAGCACCATCATCGAAAAGGCAGCACCATCAATGAAAAGCCAGCACATTTGGAAGCACCGACAACGAAAAGGAAGCACCATCAAAGAAAAGACAGCACCGCCAACGAAAAGGAAGCACATTTGGAAGCACCGACAACGAAAAGGCAGCACCGGCATCGAAAAGGAAGCACATTTGGAAGCACCGACAACGAAAAGGCAGCACCGGCAACGAAAAGGAAGCACATTTGGAAGCACCGACAACGAAAAGGCAGCACCGGCATCGAAAAGGAAGCACATTTGGAAGCACCGACAACGAAAAGGCAGCACCGGCATCGAAAAGGAAGCACATTTGGAAGCACCGACAACGAAAAGGCAGCACCGGCATCGAAAAGGAAGCACATTTGGAAGCACCGACAACGAAAAGGCAGCACCGGCATCGAAAAGGAAGCACATTTAGAAGCACCGACAACGAAAAGGCAGCACCGGCATCGAAAAGGAAGCACATTTGGAAGCACCGACAACGAAAAGGCAGCACCGGCATCAAAAAGGAAGCACATTTGGAAGCACCGACAACGAAAAGGAAGCACCGCCAACGAAAAGGAAGCACATTTGGAAGCACCGACAACGAAAAGGCAGCACCGGCATCGAAAAGGAAGCACATTTGGAAGCACCGACAACGAAAAGGCAGCACCGGCAACGAAAAGGAAGCACATTTGAAAGCACCGACAACGAAAAGGCAGCACCGGCATCGAAAAGGAAGCACATTTGGAAGCACCGACAACGAAAAGGCAGCACCGGCATCGAAAAGGAAGCACATTTGGAAGCACCGACAACGAAAAGGCAGCACCGGCATCAAAAGGAAGCACATTTGGAAGCACCGACAACGAAAAGGCAGCACCGGCATCAAAAAGGAAGCACATTTGGAAGCACCGACAACGAAAAGGCAGCACCGGCATCAAAAAGGAAGCACATTTGGAAGCACCGACAACGAAAAGGAAGCACCGGCAACGAAAAGGAAGCACATTTGGAAGCACCGACAACGAAAAGGCAGCACCGGCATCGAAAAGGAAGCACATTTGGAAGCACCGACAACGAAAAGGCAGCACCGGCATCGAAAAGGAAGCACATTTGGAAGCACCGACAACGAAAAGGCAGCACCGGCATCGAAAAGGAAGCACATTTGGAAGCACCGACAACGAAAAGGCAGCACCGGCATCGAAAAGGAAGCACATTTGGAAGCATTGACAACTAAAAGGCAGCACTGCCAACGAAAAGGCAGCACCGGCATCGAAAAGACAGCACATTTGGAAGCACCGACAACGAAAAGGCAGCACCGCCAACGAAAAGGAAGCACATTTGGATGCACCAACAACGAAAAGGCAGCACCGCCAACGAAAAGGCAGCACCGCCATCGAAAAAGCAGCTCATTTGGAAGCACCGACAACTATAAGGCAGCACCGCCAACGAAAAAGCAGCACATTTGGAAGCACCGACAACGAAAAGGCAGCACCATCGACGAAAAGGAAGCACATTTGGAAGCACAAGTTACGAGAACTTAGTCTTAGTTAGAAATCTGAATACAAGAAATAAAAACATTAAATTTTTATAATTCAAATTTTTTATTTCTGTACATTATACAAATACAAGTAAAACAAGCCATTATTGTATGTAGCCAGCTTTCCTCAGTTCTTTGAGTATGAAGGATATTTCTTTGATGCACGAATAGTTTCCTGCACAAAGCGAGCCATGTAGAAGTCTTAGCCGGTCAACCAATATGTTTGGATCTTTCCATGATGTGTAATCAATCTCTTCTACCACAATTTTACTTGCTTGTTTATTATAAATATTATGATCTCTGGTGTATTCCGTTTTAACACCAACCTCAGGGTAACTTTCATTATCGAGATAGTGAACATCACATGCTTGATCAGATTTATTTAATATATCTCGACGTTTCCATCGTTTCGGTCTCAGGACACCGACACAGTCTTCGATCTTGCCTGCTTTAGCTGCTTCATCAGAGTCTATGTCTTTGTCAACAGCCTCAGAGTCGCTGTAGCAATTACCGTAGAAGGCATCATCTTCACCCAGATTACCGTAAGAATTCGATGCCGATGATGTCGTAGTGTCTTCATCGTCTTCATGCTTCCTTTTTAGGAGTCCATCATTTTTACAGAGTAGGAAAGATCTACTTGAATTCGGCTGGAATGTATTCTCACTTTTCACGTTAAGGATTCTTCCATTGTCTTCATTCTTCCATAAATCATCATCATCCGTCAATTTAAGTTTTTTGTCGAGATTGGAAGAGCCGCGAACATAATCTCTCCCAAGACAAGGAAAATTATTGTCGTAATGCAAATCGCTCTTCCTTAGCCTAGTAGAGCCATCGTTGTCCTCTAGCTTGTACGCAGGCTTGGCGTTACAAGTTCTGTCATGTCTTTTTAAGCTCTCTCTCCGCGTAAACGACTTGCTACATCTAACACAACTTATCATATTACGTAGTGGATTTTTAACACAGTCATTCTTCTCGTGTTGTCTTCCATTCTTTCTCAAGATAAATTCTTTGCTGCAAAACTTACACCTGTGTCCTTTCAATACAGCAACAGTCACCGAATCAGGATTCATATTAGTTACTGAGACTATTGTCAGATGCAAACTGAGTGAATTAAATTAGATACATTACTTAAATAGAATTTTCTAAATATTTCACCAGCAAGAATTAATTTATCTCATTCAAAGGTACTTTTTGCAAGTAGTTCTGCTTTTCAACAACAGATGTCGCCACATGTTACTTGCAGGTAAATAATATTTAGTTCTTTTATGCGGGATGCGGGATGCTCACTAACGTTCGTAAAACAAGGATGGCTTCGCTAGACATCAAGGAGAAGGAAGTTTATCTTTCATGTTAATGCTTCTCAGCTGTCTCAAAGCATATTATTTGTCTGAGTAAAGTTATTATTTTTTAAATCCACCTGATAAAAATATTGTATGTTCTGTTTTATTGACAGAATTTCACTGATTAAATGTAACTCTGAATAAAAATGTCATGACTCAGTAAGTAAAAAATTCTTCATGCAGAGATAGATCTCTCACAAATAATCAGGAGCACTCGGTGAAAACCATCAGATGTCTAGCCAGGAATAATCAGAAACACTTGGAGAAAGCCATCAATATAATATCAAGATTAATCAGAAGCACTCGGAGAAATCCATCAGATGTCTAGTTAGGTATAATCAGAAGCACACGGAGTAAACCGCCATAATATTGTCAAGAATAATCGGAAGCTCACGGAGAATACCACCATAATATTGTCAAGAATAATCAGGAGCACACGGATAAAACCACCATAATATTAACAATAATAATCAGAAGCACACGGAGAAAACCACCATAATATTGACAAGAATAATCGGAAGCACACGGAGAAAACCACCACAAGTTTTCTTTGATATCATAAAAATACAGAAAAAAAAAATTTAATAAATAACATAAAAAAAATTAATAAAAAAATTTAAATGACAAAATAAAATACAAAAATACATAAAATTCTGGCTTGTACTAGAACTATATCTTTGCTTAACAATGAGAAGTTCACAAGCTAGCAGAATCTGTTTATGTATTTTTGTATTTTATTTTGTCATTTAAATTTTTTTATTAATTTTTTTTATGTTATTTATTAAATTTTTTTTTTCTGTATTTTTATGATATCAAAGAAAACTTGTGGTGGTTTTCTCCGTGTGCTTCCGATTATTCTTGTCAATATTATGGTGGTTTTCTCCGTGTGCTTCTGATTATTATTGTTAATATTATGGTGGTTTTATCCGTGTGCTCCTGATTATTCTTGACAATTTTATGGTGGTATTCTCCGTGAGCTTCCGATTATTCTTGACAATATTATGGCGGTTTACTCCGTGTGCTTCTGATTATACCTAACTAGACATCTGATGGATTTCTCCGAGTGCTTCTGATTAATCTTGATATTATATTGATGGCTTTCTCCAAGTGTTTCTGATTATTCCTGGCTAGACATCTGATGGTTTTCACCGAGTGCTCCTGATTATTTGTGAGAGATCTATCTCTGCATGAAGAATTTTTTACTTACTGAGTCATGACATTTTTATTCAGAGTTACATTTAATCAGTGAAATTCTGTCAATAAAACAGAACATACAATATTTTTATCAGGTGGATTTAAAAAATAATAACTTTACTCAGACAAATAATATGCTTTGAGACAGCTGAGAAGCATTAACATGAAAGATAAACTTCCTTCTCCTTGATGTCTAGCGAAGCCATCCTTGTTTTGCGAACGTTAGTGAGCATCCCGCATCCCGCATAAAAGAACTAAATATTATTTACCTGCAAGTAACATGTGGCGACATCTGTTGTTGAAAAGCAGAACTACTTGCAAAAAGTACCTTTGAATGAGATAAATTAATTCTTGCTGGTGAAATATTTAGAAAATTCTATTTAAGTAATGTATCTAATTTAATTCACTCAGTTTGCATCTGACAATAGTCTCAGTAACTAATATGAATCCTGATTCGGTGACTGTTGCTGTATTGAAAGGACACAGGTGTAAGTTTTGCAGCAAAGAATTTATCTTGAGAAAGAATGGAAGACAACACGAGAAGAATGACTGTGTTAAAAATCCACTACGTAATATGATAAGTTGTGTTAGATGTAGCAAGTCGTTTACGCGGAGAGAGAGCTTAAAAAGACATGACAGAACTTGTAACGCCAAGCCTGCGTACAAGCTAGAGGACAACGATGGCTCTACTAGGCTAAGGAAGAGCGATTTGCATTACGACAATAATTTTCCTTGTCTTGGGAGAGATTATGTTCGCGGCTCTTCCAATCTCGACAAAAAACTTAAATTGACGGATGATGATGATTTATGGAAGAATGAAGACAATGGAAGAATCCTTAACGTGAAAAGTGAGAATACATTCCAGCCGAATTCAAGTAGATCTTTCCTACTCTGTAAAAATGATGGACTCCTAAAAAGGAAGCATGAAGACGATGAAGACACTACGACATCATCGGCATCGAATTCTTACGGTAATCTGGGTGAAGATGATGCCTTCTACGGTAATTGCTACAGCGACTCTGAGGCTGTTGACAAAGACATAGACTCTGATGAAGCAGCTAAAGCAGGCAAGATCGAAGACTGTGTCGGTGTCCTGAGACCGAAACGATGGAAACGTCGAGATATATTAAATAAATCTGATCAAGCATGTGATGTTCACTATCTCGATAATGAAAGTTACCCTGAGGTTGGTGTTAAAACGGAATACACCAGAGATCATAATATTTATAATAAACAAGCAAGTAAAATTGTGGTAGAAGAGATTGATTACACATCATGGAAAGATCCAAACATATTGGTTGACCGGCTAAGACTTCTACATGGCTCGCTTTGTGCAGGAAACTATTCGTGCATCAAAGAAATATCCTTCATACTCAAAGAACTGAGGAAAGCTGGCTACATACAATAATGGCTTGTTTTACTTGTATTTGTATAATGTACAGAAATAAAAAATTTGAATTATAAAAATTTAATGTTTTTATTTCTTGTATTCAGATTTCTAACTAAGACTAAGTTCTCGTAACTTGTGCTTCCAAATGTGCTTCCTTTTCGTCGATGGTGCTGCCTTTTCGTTGTCGGTGCTTCCAAATGTGCTGCTTTTTCGTTGGCGGTGCTGCCTTATAGTTGTCGGTGCTTCCAAATGAGCTGCTTTTTCGATGGCGGTGCTGCCTTTTCGTTGGCGGTGCTGCCTTTTCGTTGTTGGTGCATCCAAATGTGCTTCCTTTTCGTTGGCGGTGCTGCCTTTTCGTTGTCGGTGCTTCCAAATGTGCTGTCTTTTCGATGCCGGTGCTGCCTTTTCGTTGGCAGTGCTGCCTTTTAGTTGTCAATGCTTCCAAATGTGCTTCCTTTTCGATGCCGGTGCTGCCTTTTCGTTGTCGGTGCTTCCAAATGTGCTTCCTTTTCGATGCCGGTGCTGCCTTTTCGTTGTCGGTGCTTCCAAATGTGCTTCCTTTTCGATGCCGGTGCTGCCTTTTCGTTGTCGGTGCTTCCAAATGTGCTTCCTTTTCGATGCCGGTGCTGCCTTTTCGTTGTCGGTGCTTCCAAATGTGCTTCCTTTTCGTTGCCGGTGCTTCCTTTTCGTTGTCGGTGCTTCCAAATGTGCTTCCTTTTTGATGCCGGTGCTGCATTTTCGTTGTCGGTGCTTCCAAATGTGCTTCCTTTTTGATGCCGGTGCTGCCTTTTCGTTGTCGGTGCTTCCAAATGTGCTTCCTTTTCGATGCCGGTGCTGCCTTTTCGTTGTCGGTGCTTCCAAATGTGCTTCCTTTTCGATGCCGGTGCTGCCTTTTCGTTGTCGGTGCTTCCAAATGTGCTTCCTTTTCGATGCCGGTGCTGCCTTTTCGTTGTCGGTGCTTTCAAATGTGCTTCCTTTTCGTTGCCGGTGCTGCCTTTTCGTTGTCGGTGCTTCCAAATGTGCTTCCTTTTCGATGCCGGTGCTGCCTTTTCGTTGTCGGTGCTTCCAAATGTGCTTCCTTTTCGTTGGCGGTGCTTCCTTTTCGTTGTCGGTGCTTCCAAATGTGCTTCCTTTTTGATGCCGGTGCTGCCTTTTCGTTGTCGGTGCTTCCAAATGTGCTTCCTTTTCGATGCCGGTGCTGCCTTTTCGTTGTCGGTGCTTCCAAATGTGCTTCCTTTTCGATGCCGGTGCTGCCTTTTCGTTGTCGGTGCTTCCAAATGTGCTTCCTTTTCGATGCCGGTGCTGCCTTTTCGTTGTCGGTGCTTCCAAATGTGCTTCCTTTTCGATGCCGGTGCTGCCTTTTCGTTGTCGGTGCTTCCAAATGTGCTTCCTTTTCGATGCCGGTGCTGCCTTTTCGTTGTCGGTGCTTCCAAATGTGCTTCCTTTTCGTTGCCGGTGCTGCCTTTTCGTTGTCGGTGCTTCCAAATGTGCTTCCTTTTCGATGCCGGTGCTGCCTTTTCGTTGTCGGTGCTTCCAAATGTGCTTCCTTTTCGATGCCGGTGCTGCCTTTTCGTTGTCGGTGCTTCCAAATGTGCTTCCTTTTCGATGCCGGTGCTGCCTTTTCGTTGTCGGTGCTTCCAAATGTGCTTCCTTTTCGATGCCGGTGCTGCCTTTTCGTTGTCGGTGCTTCCAAATGTGCTTCCTTTTCGTTGCCGGTGCTGCCTTTTCGTTGTCGGTGCTTCCAAATGTGCTTCCTTTTCGATGCCGGTGCTGCCTTTTCGTTGTCGGTGCTTCCAAATGTGCTTCCTTTTCGTTGGCGGTGCTGTCTTTTCTTTGATGGTGCTTCCTTTTCGTTGTCGGTGCTTCCAAATGTGCTGGCTTTTCATTGATGGTGCTGCCTTTTCGATGATGGTGCTTCCTGTTTTTTTTTTTTTGATTGTGCGTAGTACAAAATGTAGTGATTGAATATTTACTAGTTTAAAAACCTCTTGGTGTTACTAAAATATTTTTCAAGGTCACTTGGTCCTTTAGTAAGTATAAAAAATGTCACGAGGGATTAATTGAATATAATTAGCTAACGACGAAGTTCATGCGGACCTGAAATGACTAGCCTATACGTCTGATAATGACGTGACTCGGTCTCATGGACTGAAGACAATTGATCTATATGTATGGCTTTGTACATGAACAGCTTATATGTTTTTCAGATTATTGAAAAATTAGACTTTCATAATAGGCTAATCGGCACTGTATTAATTCGTTGGTCAGGTATATTGACTTGAGTTGTTTTTCGTAGAGTGAATGATTAATAAACTCCGTGAAAGGTAATGGAAAACAGAATCTAAAATTTATTTCATAATTAGTTACAACTGTCACTGGTCAAGAATCGAACCGTGGACAGGGATCCATCGATTCAATATGAAAATTAATAATTGATTTCCTCGGAGACTTTTGGTATTTTCCCCGCATTTCTAGCTAAATAATTACATGATTTCAAGATGGCGGCCAAATTTCAAGATGGCGGGCACCTCGGTAATAATAAATGATTACTGCACTGTAACAGGTTAGAATAAAACTATCATGATGGAAATGTACTCTTTAATACAAGTACACACAAGATGGTGTCCAGCAGCAGACGAAAACATGATGAAGGGCAATGACCGCTAGCATGTACTAAACATAAAATGACGGATCCATGATGGACGACAAGGACAAATACAAATTACAAGGACAAAGTCGAATTTCAAGGTCAAGGTCAAATTTCAAGGTCAAGGTCAAATTTCAAGGTCAAGGTCAAATTTCAAGGTCAAGGTCAAATTTCAAGGTCAAGGTCAAAGTTCAAGGTCAAAGTTTAAGGTCAAGGTCAAAGTTCAAGGTCAATGACAAAGTACAATGTCAATATAAGAGGTCAAAGTTATGGTGAACAGAACATTATACTAACATGTCGTCAGCACACTCTAGCAGACGAAACCAAGATGGCGGCCTCCAGCTGACAAAGACAAGATGGCGGACATGACGTCATACCAGCTGATGGTAAATACCTTGTTATTGGTGGTGGTAGGTCAGTCTGTAGGTGGCTTCTGTGGAGGAAGGATCTGATGTGATATTTTTTTTGCCCTCACCGGTTTCGAACCAAGGACGGGAATCGATATAATCAATCAGAATTCTAAAAAGTTAATTTTTTTTGATGAATTTTGGAATTTTTCCCGATTTTCTAACATAAAAATTACGGATTTCCAAGATGGCGTCTAAATTACAAGATGGCGTCTAAATTACAAGATGGCGACTAAATTTCAAGATGGCGACCATAACGATAATTGCAACATTAATAGGATCCAATATGGTGGTCGTAACGTAAAGTGTAAGAATGGCATGGTACTCAACCAAGATGGCGGGTGTAAAGAAATATGCAACATTTATATAATCCAAGATGGCTACCGTAACGATAACTGCAACAGTGGTTTTTAATATTTTTTTTTAGTTCGATCAAATGATTTTTTTAATGATTTTTAAATTTTTTCCCGATTTTCTAACATAAAAATTGCGGATTTTCAAGATGGCGGGCGTAACGAAAATTGCAACGGTGACGTCATAATCCTAAAAGAGGCTTAACTGAGGCTTGAGTTAAGGATGCTTAAGCCTCTATCAGGAATTTCTAGCTGCTGGGATTTTTACGGAATAAAACGGGAAATTTTCCCTCGAAACGGGAATTTTTCCCTCGAAAACGGGAAATTTTTTCTTAAAACGTGAATTTTTGAGTCATTTTGAGTCAATTTTGAGGAATTTTGAGGAATTTTGAGTCAAAAATGGCCGCCGTGACGTCAAAATCCAATATGGCGGAAAGGACACACAGCACCACAGCCTGGAAGCCTGTGCCAGAACATACTAACCTATACTACTCTCGGCGAATAATTCACCGACGTTTTGGTCGATATTGCAGTCGCCATCATCAGGGAGCAGTGGTGGGTAACAGCTCCCTGATTATGGCGACTGCAATGTCGACCGAAAACGTCGGTGAATTATTCGCCGAGGACACGGCTACAACCCAGAAACCAAGCTACTTCAGACAATGGCCGTGAAAGCCTGTGAACATTATTAACAGATATCATGTTTGAAATGAGGCCCCCTTGCATCTGACACGTGGTGGACTCGCCTGAGACATAAGCGCGATTTCTCTCCCCCCCCCCCCCCCCCTCTTCCTAGGCAAGTATTGAGGCGGACCGCGTGCGGAGAGGGCATGGTCGCGCTGATAACAACAACCCCTGGCCAACAATCGTTAGTATTTTTAATTTTTTTTATTAATTTTACAGCTTTAATTATGTAAATCTCTGCTCCATTTATTTACAAATTCACCTTCTGTTTTTACGCTTAAATAGGGTTCAAATTTAGCATTCCAGTCGAAATGAAATATTTTATTTTATTTTGTTTTTCTTACTTACGTGGCTAACGGATATTAAGGCCTATATCAGATTCGGTCGCAGACCTTATAAGCCACATATATATATATAAAAATATATATATTGCAATTATAATACATATTTTAAAAACTTAAATGTATTGATAATGTAAATAATATTGTAATTAAATACTTTTGTGCTTTATTTTGTTTCTTTTTTATTTATACTGTTTTTTTTAGTGTCAAAGACCATACTGCCTCCCAAACGGGCATCATGGTCTGAAGAAAACTTGGTGTCGGCTGTTGGAGCAGTACAAAGAGGTATCCAAAGAACATATAAAGCTGTAGAGAGGTGCAACGTCTCTATAAGAACCATAAGAAAACATTTCCAGAGTGGCAGCTTAAAAAAAAACATCTAGGTCGAAAAGCCACCCTGAACGAAGAACAGGAAGATTTTCTTGCGAAAAGGATAATAGCTGTGCTTCTCCAGACCAAAAAGGGTGGTGCTGTCATGGCTGACATGAGACAATGCAGAAAATTCGCCAAATGGTATCACGAGGAGTTTGTCGGTTTATCAGAAGAAGATGCTGATGCTTTTGAGTACCATGATGGCTGTTAAGCAAAGAAATTCATAGATTTTTTTATAAGTGTTGCACGTGAAATAACTACATTTACATTGTTTGTGATCTCGAGTAAAAGATTTTGCGTATAATTTGAAATATTTGGTCAATTAACGTAATAGCCCTGTTATCCTTCCATAGTATAATAAGGCCAACTGGCGGAGTTTACATATTAAAAGGTTTATTTTTGTTTTTGCTTATGTCAGAAGACGCAATTTTAAGTTTAAATATTTTTCTCTCCAAATATTCTGAAAGACTGATTAGTAATAAAACACGTTCATTCTCTATGATATTTTTTATTTTATTTTAAATCTCCCTTAGCTAGGCCTTATTAACCGTCGGTACCTTATTTACACCTGTTATTGGTTTATTAGTAATTATTTATGACTATCTTAAAACCCGCTGCTTAACTCGCGCAATTTTAGAGTATTGCTAAAATCAAACCATTTAAATAAAAGTATGTAATTAATTTCAGAAATTGTTTACTTAATAAATAGACACAATAAATTTGCTAGGTGCATAATAAATTTATTTCATAAAAAATCCTTTTAAGAATTATATTTATTGAAGTGGATATACGTTAAAACTAATTTTTCTTGTTGATTTAAAATAATTTTAAATGGTCTAAGAACAACTTTCTATTTCTATTTTTTTCATTTGGGAAAAAAATTAATTTCGGCCCACCGACAAGACAAAAATATTACGAAACAAAACAGCCTGTACCGAATACACCACCCTATTTTTGAAACCATATTCATACCGTAGCTATAGATTCAACTATATTAATTACTAATTAAACTTCGGCCTTCTATGAAACATGAAACTTTCTTCCAATTAAACTCCTACGGAAAATGATTGCTTCTAAATGAGTTTGGACGATTATGGGAGTAATGGGAGTAACTCACGAAACGTGAGTGGGAAAGGGAGGAAGTGTGGGGAAGCTGCCCAGAAGAAGACTGAAGAATGACATGTATAAAGGCAGCAGTCTGTTGTGTACTTTTCAGTGTGAACTGTCGATCTTCAGTGTGAACTGTCGTCAGCTCATGAATAAAATACATACTTTAGGACGTGTTTTATTGAACGCATTAAAGCATAAAAAAGCTAAAAAATCTTATTTTTTTTGTCTCGTAAGGTAAAATGAATAACACGTACATACTTATTTTCAATTTTTTTTTAACATAATACCTGAATTTTTGTGCAAAAGAAACCAATGAAAACTAATTGTAATTAAAAATATATATTGTCTGAAATGTGTTTCAACTAAAAACTGCGGAATCAAAGAAGCTAATTAGGCAAAAACAATTTTAAAGCATTTAAGGAACAGCCCACGTCATAACTACAATTAAACTGAAAAATTGTATTTCGTTTGAACTTAAAACACTGTTAAATTGTATCAAAATTTTCGTTTCCATTACGATGATATTTTAAGGGGGGTAAATATTATGTTAGCAATAATTATTTTTCACTTATCATGAAATAAATAACGTTTTTTGTTTGTGCTCACGAATGGCGTATGTATATAACATCTACTTTTGCAATAGTTCTGTAATTTGGACCACTTGGTAATTATTCCAAGCATTTTCATCCCAACGAATTTGATTGCTTTTTCACAGATTTGTTTTTTACTTTTATGATTTTTATGAATATTACATTTCTAAAGTTTTGATTGTTTTCCACTTTGTATTTTTAATGAACTTTGCAATTAACTCGCGCAGTATACAGCAATAAAATAGCGTTTAAATGAAAAAATTAGGCTCTCTGCTGTCACTAACAAACTGAACCAAACATATAAAAAGAAAACACAACTATGGTTTCAGACGCCTACCAAAAAAATAAAAATAAGTTTTCTTATATATTTTTACTCTCCTTTAATAATTATATATTTATTTTATTTACGTCCATTTAGCTGTACAAGTATTTTTTTCGTGACAGGGGTATCGGAAAATTAAAATATCAGTAATTTATTACAAATAAAAAAATAAAATTCCTTAAACTGTTAAGTATTACATATATTGAATAGATATATAAAAAATGGATGTCACTACGTATTATCAACATAAATATATTTAAAAATAGTTGACAGGTTTTAACAAATATAGTTTTCATGGTGAGAAGTTTCATTACTCCTGGGAAGTAATGAGCCAAAAGCGTAAGCTTAAAAATTTATTTTAAAAAATGGATTGAATTGACAAGCGGGAAAACCTTGTGTGAACCAACAAAATATTCTAAATTTTTAAATATTGCAGTCAATTTCGGCATATATGTACGAAACTCAGACGTATTCTTATATATATTTTTCATTTGAGACGTGTGAAAGTATTAAAAGCGTACAAGTTAATACAAGCATGTCATCACTTGGCCAACCGGATTTTCTGTCAGTACAACACTCATTTTGTAGACATATAATCTATTTTGCTTCCACCAGAGTTCACTATGGTAATGGCGCTGTTTTTTTTTTTTTTTTTTTTTTTTGCGCCCTTAAGGAGTCGGAGGTTCATTTGTGTTAGTGAGGCGGGATTATAAGTGCGACGCTCGCTGGCGCTTCTAGTGCGGTGTCGCCTCTAAGCGCAACGCTGTGGACTGGCGCGCAGTCTTTATGTGTCGTGCATGGGGCGACTATATGAGGTTTGAGCTGTGACCATAAAATTTTATATAGCGAAGAAATGAAGATAAAAAGGTGTAATGCCACTCCCTTGAGTGCTTTCAACAATCTTCACCGTGTGCTTCATGCCTGAAAATTATTCTAAAATCAAGCGTTTTAGCCCTGTACGCTTTTCTAAAAATACAGTTTAAAAAACGAGTCTCCAGGTATTATTAAATACTTTTCGTAAACAACCCCCCACTCGGATATCTTGAGCAGTTTTTAAATTGCGTTTTTTTTTTTTCTAAAAAGTGTGCCCACCGTATAAGCACTCAGGTAATATGTGCGCTCGACTCGTTCAACACACGATCACAATTTATTTTAATTTTTATATTTTTCCGAGGCTGCCAGAGGTCCAGCAGATCCCTAGAGACAATCCCCCTTTTTTTTCGGGGAAGGACTCGACACAGTGACGGTTGCCCCTTCCCATGCATTAATCTGGTTAGCGCACTTCCCGAAGAGTCCCCGGCTTGTCTCTCCCCCCCCCCCCCCCCCCCACACACCCTTCAGGGGGATTCCTGCTGCGCGGAGGGGCATGAATAGGACGCCATTGTTCTGGGAGTTTCGGGCGTGAAGTTTGACCCTGATAACTCGTCGCTTCAAAGGGGTGCGAGACCATTGATGGCGGGGGGGGGGAAGGGTGGGGGACCGAGGGGGGCAGTGAAGTGAACAGGGCGAGCTGACCCCCCTGGGCGAGTGACACGCGAGTGAGTAGTTCGAGGTGAGAGACGAGCATTTAGGGAGAGCCACTGTCGAGTCCAGCTCTTGCCCTGGTGAGGGGGGGGGAAGTGGGAATTATGGAGAGTAAAATGTGGACTAGATTAAATGGCGATTAATTATGTGCACATAAATGTCCAGTGGTGTAATTCAATCAACAGTGTAAAATAATAGCAGTCGACAAATGAAACTGCATTTAATTAATTTGGCCATCACCACACTTCAGTACGTCATGAAAATCCATTATTTATTTATTTTTCTTTCGTGTTTCTTTCCGGCGAGCTTACCTCGCGGCGTCGGCGTCGGGGCCTGGGAATGGGGTCTGCTGGCACCGGCTTGTTGTGTATTCGCCCCCCATCCCCCTCTGGCCGACGAGATCTCCCGGACCGGGGCGCCCGCGCGGGTGGATTGGGGAGGGGAAGGGAGGCGAGTCCCAGCGCTGTACCAGGCGGCGCTAACACCATCGTCCCCTCTGGTGAAGAGGGTCGTTGTTGCACTGCCCGTTGCACGTGACGAAGGGGTGATAGGGGGTAGGGGGATAGAGCAGCCACTCTCGCTCGCCAGAGAGAGAGAGAGAGAGGGCGGGACCATAAACAACATCCCCTCGGGCAGCGTGCAACCCCCCTCTCCCACACTCACCACCCCCTCCCCCCCCCCCCACAACCCAAAAAACAAGAAACAGCGGACGTCCGTGCTACAAGGCCCTATACGGTGTCGCCTGCTCTTGCCACGTCATCAGTCATGGCCCCTGGCTGCCCCGACCGTTGGGAGGGTCGCAGGAGGGTTGGAGGCTGCACATCAGCAACCCCCCCGCTTCTTCTCTCCAACGGCAACGGCGAGCTGTTATCACTCCCCTCCCCCTCCACCCTTTTTTTTTATCCTTCAAGGTGCAGCCAGCTACGACAGAAAATCGCCGTATTCTTGCGAGAGTTACATTTTTATTTTTTTACTAGATAGAGATTGTTCCGAACACGGAAACTTTATAAAAATAAACTTTATTATTTAAAAAAAACTTTAAAAAATATATTTTTTTTATCGTAGTATAGATTTTCTAGATCTCCAAATGATAAATTATTGATTAGTAATTTTAATATTTTATTAATTGAGAGTTTTCAGTGCGATTCTTTAACTCTCGCCTTTTACTCCTATGTATTTCTTCACAGGTTAACTATCGAGATAAGTCTTTAAAAATCCGGGCCCCATTAGGACACGCAATATATTCTCCGGGGTTGTCTATAATTTTTTATTAATTATGTAAACCGACAGTTAGTTTAGGTAACATCTGTAACCATAAGCAAAAGTAAGTGTTGATTTTGTTTTTACTACTAGCTGAATTACCCGGCGTTTCCTTAACTAAATCACCCCTTGGAGCTAATTTTCAGAAAAATCTCATTCTTAGTTAATGTTTGTAATATAAAGAGCATCCCTGCCGAATTTCAAGTCTGTAGGACATATCAATTAAAGACTGGAAATTGTTCATCTTTAAACCCTCCCCCCCCCCACCCAAAAAAAACCCTTGGGAGCTGATTTTCGTAAAATCCTATCTTAGTGGATGTCTACGTAGCAAAAGGAATACACATGTCAAATTTCCAGTCTGTGGGTTTTATAGTTCCTGAGAATTAGTGACCAGCGTGTCATTGAGTGGTATTTCGCTTCACACAAACCTTCCTGCCCATTTAAGGATGGAACTTCAAAAAATCCCTCTTTATTGCAACCCTGATGTACTCAAGGAGTATTTCCTCAAAATTTCATGTCTCTTGGTCCACCTGTATACGCTGTGAGTTGTCTGTCAGTAGGTCAGTGTTTTATTAAGTAGATATTTGAACAGATATTGTCGAAGTTTCAAGATCCTACTTCCTTATGCACAGTTGGTTCATGTACCAACTTTGGTGCGGCTGTTCCGAGTTGGAATCTCGGGAAAGGCTTTTAATGTGTGCGGCGTTTAACTTCAAGACAACATTTTTAGTTTCTTACACTGATACATGTTAGTCTTAAGGCACAGAAGTGAAAAAAAAAAAGAGTTCATAATCGCAATAAAATAAAGTGCCAAATGAGCCTTTATTTTCTTCATGTTATTTTTTTTTTCAAGTAATATTTTTGCTAGTCTCAATAAACCTATACTTATAGGTAACTTACATGATGACTTAAATACATAGGTATCAAATTTTGGGGACATGTAAGTAAGAAATGGATAAATTTTGTTCGACATACGTCTGGAAATACTTATGTTTATTGCTAGATCCATAACCATTTACACTGGAATAAACTTGATCCCTGTTATGTGGAATGTCATATTGGCAAATAACAAGGAAAAAAAACACTTATGTGCTTCGTTGCTTCAATTCTTGTCTTGGGAGACAGGTAGCGTAGTCATTATGTTTAACCGTTGACAAATATACCGATATAAAATTACTACTCAGCTATGAATGTATATTGCATTTTTAACGTGCTTTATATGTTTTATGTAGGTTTAATCCACATTCCCAACGATTGAAAAATGAATTCAATTTTTTCTGCTTCGGTAATCGCAAATCCTCAATAAGCACGCATCCCAAGATGGAAGGTTGAGAAGTCCACTGGCCGTTTTCAGTAAAGCGTTGGTTTTGTTAGTCTGCGTTTTTTTTTGGTGTAAGGTTTGCTTGCATGAAGGAATTTTGTTTTGTTTTAACATGATTAAATTAAAAAAAAAAAATTTCTTCTGTCGATTTAATGAAAAAGCATAACTATTCTAATCATGAAAGCAGCGTTGGCGTTTTGTAATTAAATCGTACTTTGATCTAATGTAAGATTAAATATATCAGTGCTGAGCAGTAGGCAATATATCTACCTAAAATTAGATTTAGCACTAATAACGATTGGACAAGTGGATGACACTTTTTTTTTTTTTTTTTTTTTTTTGCTTTTAGACACGTTGTTATTTTCCTGCAAGTGGTGTCAACGTCCTACAAAGTTGGCGCGTGGTTTTTTTTTTTTTTTTTTTGCCACTGGCTCGCGTAGTGCGCAAATTTTCCCTCGAGGCGAGAGCAAGGGTCGACGCCCAGCTAATCGAGTCGACGATACGTCCGACTCGATGCACTCCCCGCGAACGGGTCGACCGCGAAGAATCGCATTTGCGGCCGGCCGCGGGGAGTCCCCGGTGAGCGACCCGATCAGCGCCTTCACCCGAGCAACTCTCACGAGGGACTCAGCCTCTGCCGCCATCAAGTCGGGTCGTTAAAGTTTCACGTCCTGTTTTTAATCAATTGCCACTGATACCTACTTTACTACACGAACAAGAGAAATAAAATAAATAAACATACTGAATGTTTATTCTAATGAATTAATTTTAATTATTTACTACACAATAATTAATATTTTATAAAGTAAATAAATCATACATACAGGAACATAACCTCATTTACACTTCAAAAAGTTTCTAAACCCGATTTATAATCACTAATATTCACAATAAATAAATGTTTTTTTTTGACGTGACAACGTCTAATAAATCGATGAACGCCGGTTGCACGCACGAAAAAGTGTCCCGTAACGCACATTGTCCCACTACGGATGTGTCCTATTACGCTCATTGTACGCATGCGCGGCATCTCTCTTCCACTCGATTGGAATAAAAATCGATTCGACTTTTCAATCATGTTTTCGTCGTTTGAATTATTAATATTATGTAATTTAACGATCGTCCACCGATTTTCAGCACAATCGGTACGGTTATTTAAAAGTAATGTTAAATATTCAAAAACGTTTTTAAAAAACAATGGTGTTTTACAGTTACACATAATAATTCAAATTACACCCGGGATCTTTTGCACAATGTTTTAAAAAATATTGTAAAGCATTATAAATAATTTAAGTGTATTTGGGATGCGTATTTGTTATAAAATCGTGTTATAAAAACGAAATAATATTATTCCCCTGCCGTGCTGCCATCTACGGTGACGGACGCGAACCGAATGAATCGCGATATCTATCCGCTATCGCGGGAACCAGGCACTCCTCAATACATATTTTCCTTTTTTTTTTATCGCGAGGGGCGTTATTATTAATGAATTATAAATAAAATTTCGTGGCCGGGGCCACAATTGCATATCATTTTGAGCACTGGAAGACATAAAAACAAAAATATTCTCGACGTATTTTAATCTGTGGTTTTCATTGCTTATTACAACAATTTCGACAATACAGGTAAATTATTTTTGCATTTTAAAAATCTGATTACTAGTATAATTTCAAATTCTTTTATAATTTAAAAAAGTAGCATCTGTCGGCGAGTGCAGTAATAATAGGTTATGTTAGTTATTTGATGACAGATTATTTATATGAAAACTTGTTCATAATTATATTTAAACTTTATGGCTAAACGCCAGTTTTTAAAATTAATTACAAGTCTTCTACACGTGAACTGTTTCGTCGACTGTTTATAAAGTGAAGTGAAAAGTTAATGTGGTTTTCATGGCTTATGACAACAACAATTTCGGCAATAAAGGTTAAATATTCTTGCATTTTAAAAATCTGATTACTAGTATAATTTCAAGTATTAATTCTTTTATTATTAAAAATAAAAATGATTCATTTAAAAGTTAAACTATCGTCCGTAAACCGACTTTACAGACAACCAATTTTTTTGATTTGACTCCCACTGCGGAAGCAATTTTGAAGACGTGTTCACGTCAAAGTCCGCACGGCGAGTGAGACCGCGCCGCGATGCGAGTGATCGGCGGAGCTCTGGACCGCGGGCCACTCTGTCACGCCTCGCCCGGCCGGCCGGCCAGCCGGGGGGGGGGGGGGGGGGGGCAGTCGCCCCCGGACGTGACACGCCGCACTCCGTCAGCGCCCGGAGCCCGCAGTCCCGCCGCATGCAATTACGGCATTTCACCCGCGTGTAATGTCCCCGGACGACGGAGTGGCTGCCGTGCGTTTAGTTTCAGCTGTTTGCAGTGCGAAAAAACAACAAAACAAAACAGAACAGAACAGAACAGCGCGCGTGGCTATCACGCATGCTGGAAGTTTAAAGCGGACACAAATATTAGCTACAAACGCTGGTACGAGTTTGCAATTATACAAGCAAACAGTCCAGCGTACAAGTTTGCGATTGCACAATAATGCATGCAATGTATCCGAATGCAGACGTATGCGTGTGCACAAGTATGCGAGTATAAAGTGCGCAAGTATGTATGCGAGTGCGCAAGTATGCGAAAGTGCAAGTATTCGAATGTGAAAGTATGCGAGTGTGCAAGTATGTGAGGACACAAGTATCCAAGTATGGCAGTATGCAAGTGCGCAAATGTCTTATAACTAGAGACCGGAAAAATTCGCGGTTTCTATGACCTTCAGGATAGACTATACAGTCCTGTATATACCAAGGAAAATAACGCCAGTTCATTGGCTACTGACCTGCGAGTCATTTTTACTGGTTTGCCTGTGATTCGATACTTCTTTGGTTGAGGGTTTCTCATTGGCCCAGAGCCGTAGAGGCGAACACTGAGCTAATAGCAAAAGCAGCTTAAAGGTATAATTATGTGAATTCCAGCGCATCACGAAAAGAATTCACGAATTTTTCTGGTCTCTACTTATAACGCAAACATGCAACCAAGCGCGGCTATACCCATCTGGGTTTTCTAAAAGTAATTTTGCAGCTAAAATATGATGCAAAAATTCACCTCGCTACCTTCTGAGCTTTACATCCTTTTCGTTGCGTTCTGATAACGTTATCGCTTAGACGTACCCTACCGACTGTGAAGTTCAATTTTAAAAAAAAATAGAATTCTTAGGTTCTGAGATGACGTTCATGGAATTGATGGTTGGCCAGACGTTTCGGCATCCCTTGTTGCAGCCATCATCAAGGGCGAATAATAACAGAAGGCTTTGGTGTTCTGGCGCAGAACATGACTGAAAAAAGGTCTTAACCCAGCAGTCAATAAGCAAAAAATTAGTTACTGTCCACGAAAGTTCACGGTCTAAAAAATGAAATATTTAAACATATATATATATAGCTAAACCCAACATTTGCATGGAGGGATTATGAAGAAAAACAAATTAAAATTGACTTCGAGTTGACTGAACTAGATTTAAAACCAAAGTAAATTTTAATACAGCTTCATGTTTGGGTTTGTATATTAAAAATGTATCAACTTATATTCGTCAAGCAACACTACGAAATTGATGACTATGTCCGTTCATATTAGATGTTTATTGATGGCTTTTTATAATTGCATTTTAGGAGGTCTTAATTTCTGATAAACCAAAAAACAAATTTGAGTCCCCTTCAGTGCCATTCTTAAAAAATTAAAAACAAATGCAGAAGATAAAATCCAAATTTATACCATCAAAGTTTTCCAAAATATTTCTTGTACTTAAGTGCCAGTGTGTTAAATAAAAATGTTGGAAATTTTATATAAATAACCGGTGTTTAAAAATTTAGAGTAGTACTGCAAAGCAATAAATTATTGCAAGGTGAATTGTATGTGTGTGTGTTGGTTTACAACAAAACTGTGTATTCAAACAGACAGTGTTGGTTAAAATACACTCACACCTGTAAATTAAAAATACACCATCAGTGGAGGTACAGCTTCCACCTAAGTCGGTTTAAAATTACAATGTGCTTTTTTTTTTTTTTTTTTTTTTTTTTAGATGTGTAACATTTAAGTTCTCGGTACACGTCATTTGGTAGAAGTAATTCCGTGAATGGAACAGAAGTCGCATGGAACGGAAATGTGTAACCACGGCGCTGCCATCTGTGTAGGACGGCGCGAACCTAATGCTCACAAATCCAAGGGGAAACTTGGCGGTATTAACTGTTTGACGAATTTTAACAAAATGGGCAATGTTTTAGTATAATTTATTTTTCTAAAATCAAGTACAAAGCCAGGATTTAGTTTTTTTTTTTAATGTTTGATTATTGAGTTTAAAACTTCTGTATGATAATAATCAAATGAATTAATTGTCGACGTAGCTGCTCCGGTAGCGAATTATGGCGGCGGGTGTCGAAACTACGTGTGATTCGTTAAAACACAAATTGCGTATATTTATCAGCGCTCGGCATTATTTTAAAAAAAAGGGGGGTGTTGTCTGTAAAGTCGGTTTACGGACGATAATTTTACGTGATAACGTCATAAGGAAACATTGATGAAAAATTGCGTACTTTTTAATTTTCAAATATTATTTACAGTTTTTGCAAATTTAATTTAAATAATTTGTTTAAATATATTCACGAACTATTAGTTAAAAAGCCCGCCTTAACCTGTTTGATATTTTAGGACTAGAAGATTTTATCGCACTGTGGTTGGCCGGTTCTTGCACGCTCGGCTCAGGCGGAACGTGACAATTTTTCGTGCGTGCAGCCAGCGTTCATCGATTTATAAGACCTTATCACGTCAAAAATACTACATACGTTATATTTCGTGTCCGAGTTTCTTATTAAAGGTGAATTTGGAAAATGAGAACATGTGACTATTCGCACGCGGCGCGTGGTTGCTGCAGAGTTTCCCCGCGCGAGGCTCGGAGCAGTTCGGCTCCCGCCCGCAGGAGAGCGCGCGCGCTGCAGCTGTCGCGGCAAGATGGCGGCGGAGGGGCCCCGCGCGTAATTGGATAAGTTTCCGGGCGACGCGCAGCGACGCGGGCGTCATTATGACGACTGCGCCCGCCGAGCCGTCGCCTTCGAAACCGCCCGCTGAACTTCCAGACTCGGCGCGGGGGGCGCGCGAGGGAAATGACGTTGGCGAAGGGCTCACAGAGGGAGGGGCAAAGAATGTAGGGAACGGAGGGTTCTTTTTTGAAGTTATACTTCTTTAAACCCGGCGTTATGAACAAAAAATAATAATTCATGAGAGTGAATCTTAACGATGCACGCGTACCACGAAACTAAATTTTCACAGGATGAAAACAGGTCTACATACAAAAATTATTTATGTGATTTTAAATATTATATTTTGGTGAATGATATTGAATACTGGTCCATATAATTAAAAACGTTTGTTTTAGTAACGGAAATTGTGTTTATAAACTTTTTCAAGTGTCTTTACATAAATCAGTTTATGTTCGTGTATGTAAGTATGTATAATATATTTGCAATATAACTTTAAATTATTAGATTATTATTTAAAAATAACTAAACTTAATAGATTCAAAATAACATACGGTATATTTATTGATTTTCATTATTAATATTAATCTATCTCGTTTATTTGACTAAATAAATTATTTTATGCACGTGTTTATATTGTTATTGAATACTGAGTATTTATTTAAATATTTTTATTTATTTGAATTGACACTTAACCAAACGTAATTTTAAAAACACTAAAGTCCTTTTATTATTTTATTTATATTACAAACATGCATGCAGAATTAAAGTAAGTTTTTTATTACGCCAAGCAAGTAAAACTTCTGACGCGTGTACAAGTAGGTGCATCCATTTTTTTATTTCCATCAGAAGAATTGCTTTTTTACACCCTCCGCCTCCTGTAATTCCCCTGATAGGATTTGTATACCCCGAAGCCGTGAAACTGGGTGTAGGACCTCGAGAGAAAAACTTCATTAAAAACAATTTCAGGCTCTTATCTGCTGTCAACGTAAAAACAACAACAAAAATATTTTGTAATCTTACTAACAATTTCGTTTGAAACTAGCTGCCAGAATATTTTCTTGTAAAGCAACAAAACAGGGCAACGTTAATTTTACAATGCAATGCGGTAGGAATACTATATATAAAACTAATAGTTAACCTGAACAAGCAAGTGTTGTATGCATGTAGCTTCAGCGAATTTTCTGTTTATCTAGCAGCAACTAATTATGACTCGTACAACGTTTTACTTGTTGCAATTAAATTAAAAATATTCTGGTTAACTAGATTCTTTGGATTTTCTTTGAAACAAAACAGGCCGAAAAACCAAAAATAAATATTCGATACAAAACTTTACAGAAGGTGAATTTCAGTGACATGTAATTACTACGAGATCTCATACGAGAAACTAAATTGATATCGAATTTATGATATTTTTCTAACATTATTTTTACTAAAGAAGTTTTAGGAATATAAAAATCAAATAATTTACTTCTGAATTACAAGTTAAGATAATTAGTTTCAAGTATGCCAAAATATACTACGCTTTTTCGTTATTTTCGCACTTCTGTCTTAATGCCTTTTTAGGTGACGTTACAACCATCAGTTAATCACAAAAAAATATTGTTTTTATATCATTTGTTGTTTGACAATTGAAATACATAATAGTAATTTGCGCGGTAAAGACAAATGAACAACTCACTTTGTGGACATAGCGAAAATTCCACTCCATTTTAAGTGTTTGATCGTTATACGTGAACATTGTGAATAGTTTCTGATTTCTGAATCTAAACTTATAGCATAAAACGTTCTTGAAAAAATGTGAAGAACAAAGCTTTATAAAAAAAAGTCCCCATATTGCGGTTACAATTCACTAATATGGCAGGATAAGAATCGCGTTTTGCACCATTGATCTTCATTTGTAATTTAAAAATGATAATAAATTCTGAATATGTATTATTTTGTTCTTCTTCTGGGAAAGTTGTTCTCGCCAGTTGGTAAATGACGAAGAAAGGACTGCAAAAACTATTTCAGGTGTGTTAAAAAAAAAAAGAAAATGCAGCACGTAATCATTTCGCGGTCGTGAACATTTTTGGGTGTCGGCGGGTCCGGGCGCGCCGCTGCATGACCCGGTTGTGGGTGGGGGGGGGGGGTGAGGGGGGGATTATGGCGCGAAGCTGCCACGTGCAATAATTACATCCTTAGTGCACTCTGCCGGCGCAACCGCACAGCTCCTGCCACCCTCTCCCCCTCTCCTGGCTCTTTACCCCCTCCAGCCGTGGTCCCTGGCTTTAGCAGAACCCAGATTAAAATTTCAGCCCCGCGTGAGGCCGAAACCTGCCCTTGTCCCTTTGTTCCTGGGGTTTAAACTTGTCTCCCCGCATGAAATGTGCTGCTGCTTGGAAAGCTCCGAGCATGCTCTTCTCTTCTCCCCCTCCCCCCCCCCCCTCAACACACAACCCCCTCCTCAACCACCCTACCTAACAATCCCTCTCTTCCAAACCGACGTGTTTGCACCCGTGCGCGCGCGCGCGGCATTTTTTTTTTTTTTTTGGACGAGGAGAATGATATTTCAGAACTGAAGCAATTCACAAAGTGAATGCGTTAGCACTTTTGTCTTTCCTACCCGCGCGCGCGCGGAGCAGGCGAGTGTTTTCCAGCTACTTCCGTCTCTTTGTTCGGCCCTTTCACCCCCCAAATCCCCCCCCACCCACCCAACCCCAAAAAAACATTGTGCGCGTGGTGGCGGTCCTAGGAACAATGCGAGCTCCGCGCGGGAAGTAAATTAAGGTTACAAAGTTCCCGAGTAAATATTCGCGACTGTAGATACCTCGTTTAACATTTCAAGCCGCGGGACTAATAAAACGCGCGAAAAAAAATTTTTTTTTTTTCGCCGGGTTAGAGAGTTGTGTGTCTCCTGCCCCGAGTCGCTAAGCGAGTTGCCCGATTAGTGTCACGAGGAGGGGGGGGGGGAGGCGTACGAGCGTGGCGCAACTGAACTGACGCGAGTTCAGTGAGCCTTCCACTCGCTCGGGCCGGGCTTGGAATGTTGTCGGCCTTTGCGACCGTCATGTATGTACGGAGCAAAGTTCAAAGACCGACGAAGCAGACTTGACTGTCACTCGGGTACATCAGGCGCCTGAACCCGGCCGACCCGTTTCGGGTCCTCCCATCCACGAAGTGATTTAACTCGCCGGGCGAGCAGGGAGCCCCGTCTGCAACGAGTAACCGGCGACACCTTCGACGTCGCAAAACTCAACTCGAGCGCGCAAGTTAACGCTCGCTGGACGAGCGTCCCGACCGCGGAGCGAGTGTTAGTAGGAGCGGCAAAAACCTTCGGGGCCAAGCGCGGTCACGAGTGGCTACTCGCGGCATCGAGTGGCAGCGACTCCTGACCAGAGATAGGCGGGAGGGCTGGAGGTCGCTGGTTGGGATCCAGCGCTATCTACCATACACTCGCGGGGCGAGTGGCGTCCAGAGAGAGAGCAGTCCACTGGAGGGGTCATGGAAGAGCCACACCAGGACTAGCCGCGAACCACCACTCGCTCCGCAGAGTTGGACGACGGCGGACGAGTCAGCTAGGAGCGGCGTTTGACCTCTGGAGCCCCGACAACGGACTCGCAAACCGAAGCCGATTACTCACCCTGACATCGGCCACGCTGTAGTATTTTTTTTAAAAGTCTTTTTCCGCTTTTACCGGAGCCGTTTCATTAAATAGTCTAACATTTTTTTTCTCTCCTGCAAATAGAAATAATTCGATTGTCGACGTGGCTGGTACCGGCAGCGAATTCTAGCGGCGGGCTGAGAAAACTACTTGTGATTCGCGTCAAGAAATGTATGTATGTAGTTGAAACTCCAATTTTCGTGTGTTTATTATCACGCGTGGGATTATTATTATTATTATTATTTATTTTCTTTCATGTCCGAGTTTCGCATTACAACTGTGTGGGAACGCGTGAATTTGCTTGTTTAAACGAGGTCAGATGTTATTTATGAAAAATAATAATTTTTGTTTTTCTTCTTCTCCACTTTTCCGATGCAAGTCTCGTGCATTGTGCGCGCGCGATGGTCGCCGCACCAACACGGGCGCCTGCCTCTACACGCGCGGCGAAGTCGAGATTCATGGCCGCTGCGCTACATTCCCCCTCCCCCCTCCACAACCACCACCCATCCCCCCCTCACACACTCCTTCGCGTAACCTATCCGGCAAACCTGCCGCCCCACGTAACTACCCCTCCCCCCTCCCCCCTTCTCCACTGCGGCATTGTGCCCGGATAAAAGAGCCCCCGGGTGTAGCGCCCGCACTCACTCGCACAGCCCGTCCGCCCGGGGAAGAATTTTTATGCCCGCGCCGTTAGGAAAGTGGATCGTAGAGCAGCGAGTGGCTGCGAGAATGGAGCTTCGGAGGGGGGGGGGAAGGGGGGAGGTGGAAGAGAATCCCTGCTCCCGACCGCAATTTAAACATTGTGCCGGGGTTTGAGATAGTTGTTCGGAGGGAGAGAGAGAGAAAAAAAAAAAGTCGGCAAGGAGTGTGGGCGGACCAGAACGCAGGAAGAGCTTCCCCCGGATAAAAGGAACTGGTAATTGTTTGCGCCGCTCGTTTATTCCGCGCATCTATTTTTGCCAAAAGGTTCCATGTTCGGCGCCCGAGGGGGATAGCTCAAAAAAAGGGGGTTTGGTCCAGGGGGTTTGAAAAGGGGGCCGTCGGTAGGGGGGAATGTAGGTGGACTCGTGAGAAAGAAATGTTCGGGGGGTGAGTCTCGTTGGTGGGTTGGGGGGGGGGGGGGGTTAGGGGGGATGAAGAAGACCAATCCTAGCGAGGAAGAGGCTTATTGGTCGTTAAAAAAAATCTCCTGGCTACAGTCGTGGGGGCGGTAAATCTCTCCGGGAGGGATTGGATTACAGGACTAGCCCCCTCTCTTTTTTTTTTCCCCATTTCTCCCCTATTTTTTTTCAACCCCCATTCGCCTTGGGCCGAAGCGCCGGTGTCCAGTGGCTGTGAGATACACGATCACCAGTTGTAGCGATCTGCGTGCGATACTTGGATCGATTCTCCGCTCGGAACACGCGCGATTGAGACACGTACACAGCATGTAGTCAAGGGCGGATACATCTGCATTTACACTGATTACGGGATAAGGGCTGAGGACTGAAGGACATGACTTCATTTATTTCCTTTAAAAATTGCATCTAATTTAATTGCCTATTTGTAACGAGTGCAAGCACACGAATTTAACATGAAACACACATAGTTAACCAAGTTCAGATTTGTAAATATGTAATTTATGCCTTTTTTATAATTAAAAATTCTTATTTAAAAAAAATTAAGTCAACAAGTGTACAGACTTTTGTTGATTTGAATTTATTTGCGATCAAAGTTTACATTATTTGTTGGGAAAAAGATATAAATGTGTAATCAGATTATACAAACTATTTTTTTTTTCATTTGTTTGATATTATGTTTCGTTTTGGTTTATTTTATTAATATTTATTAAATTTATATAGCTTGTACAGTGTTTCATATTTAATATGTTAAGGAAGAGTTATTATTCTCATAAATATTTAAATTTTACAATGAAATTCGAATGTTTTAATTAAACAATACAGATATAAATACAAACATATTTGAACCGTTTATATTATAAGCAGCCATTATTTTATCAAAAAATATCAAAAGTGACTAGATACCTGAAAAAATTTATGTTATGTTCCGGCATCCTGCACAAAAGCAGGAACGTGTTTATCTTGTTTATCAGCAGCTTCCAAGCTGCAACTAGGTCACAGAAGCTATACGCACCATTCTTCAGGTTTTGTTGTAGGCCCGGAGCCTTGGGACGCACCACAACGCCGACAGCTAGAAAACTGCTGTGTACCACAACGCCGAATTACCACAACGCCGAAATACACTAACGCCGAAAAATGTCATTGCAGGACTGCTACAAATGTTAGGTTAGGTTAGACTAGGTTAAGTTAGACTAGGTTAGGTTCGACTAGATTTGGTTAGACTAGGTTAGCTTAGGCTTGGTTGGGTTAGACTAGGCTAGGATAGGCTAGGTTAAGTTAGGTTAGGTTATATTACGCTAGGTTAGGTTAGGTTAGGTAGGGTTAGGGTTTGATTGTGGTATTTCGGCGTTAAGGTACATTTAAGAAACACACACAAATTCATTCAGTTGTTATTTCGGCGTTGTGGTGGTACACAGCAGTTTTCTAGCCGTCGGCGTTGTGGTCAGTTTTGACATTCGGCGTTATGGTATTTCGGCGTTGTGGTAACGACCCCTCCGAACCTTGGGAACATTCACGTACGTGTAGGCCTATAGTGCAGCCGTCGGCACTCGGGTCGCGTGACGGGCAGGCGTCAGCGCCGGCCGGGTGTATCCGCGGGCGTGATCGGGCCCGCCGCGGGGTGTCGACCACCCCGGGTGGCCTATCTCCCAGGGGCATCGCCGGCGGCGTCGTCGGGACGCCCGCCCGCCAATTAACGAGCCTGGCTTCCACCCCTTTCTCCTCACCACCCTGCCTCGCGCCCTGGCAGATGCAGATTATCATCCGACCAGAATTAGGTATAGCAAGTGTCGCTGTCGGGGCAGAGGAGAAAAAAAACTAAATTTGTTTATGGGGTCCCGTTTTAATTTATTCGTGTCGCGTCAAACCGCTCGTCATTCGAAAGAAAAAAACAAAAAACAAATATACCTACCTACGAATAATTAATTACTAGCCTATTTATCTTCATAAAGAGACAAATCTAGTGCCTGCCCCCTTTAACTAATTATATCAAACACCCCATTACTAATTTTAATTACTTTATGGTTATTAAGTTCATATGGTCATTTTCGTAATGACTTTATTTAAATTTTTTCTAAATGACAATTTCATAAAATTAGTAATGTAATATAAAATCTATTACCAAATGCCACATACTGAGAGCTAGATGTTAAACGTAAGAAACTATTGTGTTTGTTTCGTCTTTTCGTTTTGTCGTGTTTTTGTCTCGTTTCAACTGTTGTGCTGAATTTTTTTTGGGTTCAATATTTTTGTGCTGTCATCATTTGTGGGGGTTTTTTCGTTCTGTTAGTCCATTTTTCTTTTTCTTTTTCTTTGTTTATTGACCATATTCCTGTTATGGAATATTATGTGGTGTTTATATCCTGTTGACAACAGCAAATTTTTTGCTTAATTTGTGTTTTTGTCTTTTGTGTTTTTTGTAGTTTTCTTTTACAGACATACATGTGCTTTAGCAATGGCGTATGTCCAAAAGCTTACATCAAGTCATGCACTCCCATTGCACAAATCTTTCAAAGATAATGGGTGTTTGCTCGCTATCGCTGACCTCTGGTTGCAGGACACAAGCTCAGGCATTCCCTGAAGTCAACCGCTGAAAACTTTGGTACCTATTCTGACAGCTGCAGCTGACTGCGTTAAATAATAAATCATTTTATCATAGCGAATACATAACGGAGAATGTCAATGATAATATTTCACCATAGCCAGTTATGAAAGCATGAAATGACATGTAATCTGCCGGGAAAAAAATTCGATTAAATTGCTAAAAATCGAAATTACATATATTTTCTGGGTTTTATTTCACTACAGGCTTGCCTATACATAAAAAAAAAATAAAGTGAAAATTGGTCGATAAACATGTTACGTACTGAGGAGTGTTGCACGTGATTTGTACAACCGCTATTTCTTGATTATAACTGGTTCAAGAGCATTAAAGTCCATTCATCAACGTGGAACAGATGTATGTGAGGTTCAAGATTTCACTCTTTGTAATAACAGTAAATTTACGGAATTTTCAAGAAAGAATTCAGTTTAAAATAAACGAAGAGTTTTCGGTAATTTTATATAATCGTCTTCGTGGAAACTTCCCCGTATTTCGACTTCAGAGTTATGTTTTTTTTAAGGTGAATACACTCGTAGAAGAAATAAGAGGATTTCGCAGGAGTGTTGAACAGTTATCTATTGTTTTGCTGGTATACAAAAAAGTTTATTTTCGTGGATTCACTGTACCCGAAAAATTTATGAAGATAACGGTAAATTTGCGAAGATCTCTGGAAAATTTTGTAACAAGCATTCTTCGTGATTTTAAGGTGAAATTTTTTAATAGTTTACTTTGCTACCCAATGAATCTGTGAAATGATCGCTGATTTGCTAGTAGCTGAAAATTGAGAAATCCAAGATGGGTGGGACCAACGCAACAGCCGCAACGTTTACTCCCGAGGCCTCCACCACCCCCCTCCCCCCTCCCTCCCAGACACCCCCGCGGAGTGCTCCAGGCCCGCGGGGGAGAGGGAATATTTCAACCGGCAGCGGTTACAAGGTAACGCTTTTAACAGGCGACGCAGCGCGTCTGGGCGCCATTAAGGCCCCTGCGCTCCTCCGCGCCAGGGCGTATCTGTCACGCACGTGCCACGCCCTTCCTCTCCTCCGACACCTCCCCCTTCCCCGTCCTCCTCACCATCGTCCTCCTTTAGGATCGCGGACTCGTCAAAGCCCATGCCAATAATACTTCACTGTGATGATCGATGCGTTCACTTTGATTTTTGAAGAGACACACATACTTCTTTAGGCGCGTTATCAAATAATTATGAGAATGAAATTTTACGATGCGCGCGCAGCATGCAACAAAATTGACCAGATGAAAAAAATTATACAAATAAAAAATTATATTCGTGTTTGTAATTAATATGCTTTACTTATTGATATTGAAGACTGGTCCATATCACTAAACATTTATATATTATGAATATTAGTGATTAAAAGTTGTGTTTATAAACTTTTACAAGTGTATTTTTACACATGATGTTATGTTCCCGTATGTATAATTTATTCACATCACAAGTTATAAATTTTTTTTTTAATAAATAAATAAAATTAATTAATTAGAGTAAACATTCAGTATTTATTTTCACTATTAAATAAACATTATCTCGATTATTTTAGCAAATTAAATAATTAATTTTATTCATGTGTTTATATTAATTTTAAATACTGAGTATTTATTTAATTTTTTAAATTTGATTAAATTTATACTATACCAACCGTAGTTTTAATATCAATCCAGTCATTTTATTATTTTATTTATATTAATTATTTGCATGCCAACGAAAAGTTATTTTTTTATACGCCAAGCAAATGTAACTTGTAACGACCGTAACTAATTAGGTACATGCACGAATTTTTTATTACACTTATATAAAAATTATGTTTGAGCTCAAAAAGTGTTTCTTGAAGTCATAAGGATGAATTTTAATGTAGTTTTTCGAGATGACATACTTATCTTACATGTAACTTAGATTTTACTTAAGGCTGATCTAAATTTTAAGATAAAATATTATAAATAACAGAACCAAATAAATGTTACAATAAATATTTATAGGAATATATCTTACGGACAAATAGAAGGATTTATTTTTTTCAAAAAAGTAATTCCTTGTTACAATGGGAAAATTTGGATTCAGGTAAAATGTGAATTAAATTCAATTATTAAAAAAAAATTTAATTAATAAATCAAGATTGTCCTCAGAAAATATCATTGCTTATAGGATATTTCAATTCGAATATAATTTTCATAAAAAATAATTGAGCAGTTACAGCTCACTACACAGAAAAAATAAGTGTAGATTTTACGGAGAAATTCCTTGTAAAGCAATTACAGAAAGTTGTATTGTCGTAACTCTACAAGGAGAATTTTGAAAATTTCTTAACGTATTGCTATATAAAATATATTTATGTTTGGCGTAGCGTTATATTTATCAAGATTTGCGACTTTGATTTATTTGTTTGTTGAGATAAAACATTCGGTTTATATAGTCCACAATAATTTATTGTAAGATTTACAAATTGTAGCCTATAGATTTACAATAAAATGATTTAAAAAAAAAGTATAGTTGCCATTATCTGAAGTCTTGGCTTGTGGGATATAGCCGCGTCGAAGACGAGGGATCCACTGACGTTTCGGTTGACACTGCAGTCGCCATCATCATGGTAGCATCGCCTTCGACACGGATGAATACTATAAGCCAATAAACTTAGAAGAAAATATTTTGGCTACTACTTGTTTCCAAAAATTTCTCTCTATGATTAACAATATATGTTTACAGTGTAGGTACCAGGGATGCAACTAATATTCGGAAATATTTCTTGGCATACACATTCGCAAAATTCATGCAAACAAATCGTAAATCTGAATATCAGAGAAAAATTCATATTATTTAATGTGAAATAATATTACATAACATAAAAATATGAGTTTCTCTAGCATGTTTATAAGAAAATATTTTTTCTTATTACTTTTTTAAAAACTTCAGTTTTTCACTAAGGTATGTACAGTGAAGTGTCAAATGCAGCATGTTTGGCTACTGCTTTTTCATGTTAAGGATTGCAAATAAAATTTTTTGCCACAAATATGTTACACGTGATCTGCTATTCGTACCCTAAATATGCCAGGCAATTATTTGTAACTATAGATAGTTTCGACTAACTGCATAAAACTGTAATTTAATAGGTGTATTAATTTTGCACAGCTAATTAATGGGTAGAATTTATTATGTTGGCCTAGAGTAACATTTTAAAATTATTCTTTTGCAAAGATTTGAAATTAAAAAATTCATCATGACAGGTAAAGCATTCCGAATTTTCGCAAAGCAAGTAAGGACTTTTTTCCCATGATATTTTTCTTAATTAGTATTAAAACATTCAGATATACATTAGAGAGCTATGTTTTTTTAAAGCACCATATTCAATGTTTAAAACAAAGTGTATTTTCACTCTTAATCATTCACTACAGTAATAATTCTCAAATAAACGCATTGTTATTGGTACATAGATACAGATACACGGATCTTCCTAGAAGATACGCTGGAATCTGAAATCGGTTTTCGTTTCCCTTGTAAATAGGGCCAATTTTAAATCCACAAACGTTACACGAAGCTAATTTGATTAACCAGTTATCCTAATACACAGCAGAAGTAACTGGAAGAAAAAATTAAAAGTTTAAAACCAATCCAAAAAAATTAAATACTTTTACAGATAAAGCAAATAACATTTTCAAGCCAAATATATAAGTTTATCATAAATCGAGGTAAAGTACCACGAGTTCAAACAAATAAAAAATAAACATAAACCATTTTAATATAAAAAATAAATGCAAAAAAATATCACACATAAGTAACACAATAATTTCATTCAATTTCACGGTTAATAAATAACCTTTAAGGGCTGTAATGTAGAGGAACTTCCTACTAAAGACATTTAAGTATAGTATGTGAGTAGTGTCTAATAGGATTACTAGGAGCCGCTGACCACTGAGGTTATTTTGAGTGAGCAGTGCCACGTCAACATGAACCGTAAACGCAATGTGTATGAAGTTTTGATGATGCGTCTAAACGCACCCATGTGAACCACGCGCGCTCGCAGCATTGGCCGGTGGTAGTCGCCGCAGAGCGCGCGCAGGCTTACCAACGCAGCGCGCGCAGTTCACATGGATGCGTGCGACGGATTGCGTGGCCGCCGCAGGCCGAGTGCTTGAACATCCGCTGTAAAAGGTTGACAACCATTAAATTATAGTCGGTCATCAACTCCTTCATTTATTAAAATTCGTCACTACTCACCTTGTATATACAAGCAACATACAAGATTATGGTTACGCAAGTTTGATTCCTTTTTGTGGATTTCGAAGCATAATTACTGTTCGGTATTCAGTACAAATGAAATGGAGTGACTTGTTAAGTGAAAAAATTTCTACTTTGGTCACGCAACGACGTTGTGTTTCAAAGTGGTATTGCATGTATTTTAAATAAAACTTTGTTTAGATAAATTGGTTTTAACCAAAACTAATTTTACAAAAAAAAAATTAAAACAAATAGCTGTGTTGTAATATATGGCTCGCTCTTTTTGAGCCCGGATAAATAAACTGGCAGTAAATTAAAATCAAATGCAATGTTGATGCATGTCAACAACCATATCTCTCGAAAAGGTCGGTATCAAACATCCAATACCTTTAGAAAAAATAATGTTGTGTATAAAAAAAAGTTATGATGCTTGGCTTGACAAGTAAGTGCAGTCACGTCATGACAGAAATGAATCAACATTCAACACGCCTTCAAAAACACGTTGATAACATCACAACATGAGTCCTGTTATTAACATTATAGATAAACCTACATCACGAGTCTATTGAGAGTAGGTACGTGCAATGCTGTAACATGATCTTTTTAGATTAACTTATAATAGTAAGTTTTACAACTAATTTTTAGTGACAGTAATAATTATTTCCCAGAAAACTAAACTGAAATAATTTTAAATTTGTTGTTTATGAAATTTTAACGTAAAAAAGTGGGAATACAATAATGAATATATAGAAATAATTTTTAATATTTATGTAAAATAAAAATGTTTGTTTAAACGTAGCACAAATGTACCTAGTTATTTTAGGAATATTCGGCAAAACATATATAAAAGATTGAGCTTTGAGAAATGAAATAAAATTTTATCCATGGTTGCCAGATTATGAAATTTAAAAAAAGAAGATATTTATAACTTTTGAGAACTAGGTACCTAGAACATTCTGATGGCATAGAATCGTGTTTGACGCTTCCATGCGGAGACGATTTGTCTACAATCCTTTCACACACTTGCAAAGCGTATCCCCGCATTTCTTTATGCATGCTGGTGATTTAAGGCGGATGAAGGTAAAAAAATTTTAAGATCTTTCTTTTTTTTTCCTCGACCCTTCGGGTGCCACGCGCCCATCTGAGCGCAAGATGGCCGCGCCGGGGCCGGACGGCGTATCAGTTACCGACACGACACGGGACATACATTATGCAACGAGGCGCGTCCACCCGCGGCAGAAGCGGCGCTGCTGTTTCCGGCCGAGGGCTAAGAATAGCGGAGGGGTGTTTTCTTGCCCACCACCCCCTCCCCTCAAAGCCCTACTGCCCTTCTCACGGCCCAACCCCCTTCCTCCTTCCCGCGCACACAAGGCCCTTAAAACAGCAGTCAGTCGCTGGGCGTTTCCAGCGGGCGAAGGGAAGAAGAGTTGGTAAAGGGCCGAAGAGGGGTGTATAGGAGGGGGAGGGAGGGGGGCACTTATCGATCACTTAACCCCCCCTCTCCCCCCCCCCCTTACCATCATTACCCACACCAACTCATACAACATGCAGTTCTAGGGAAGGCTCTCTCGTTGTTGTTTGGTATCGATTACCGATATTTCACGTCAGGAGTGTGTCCACTACGCGGTCGGCCTGTCCGTCCGTCTGTCCGTCTGTCCGTCTGTCCTGCCCTTCAGACCTCCCCCTCCGCTTCCTCTCCAATGCCCTCGTCATGCTACAGTCTTTGCCGGCGGCCCGAAGGTCCACGTCGTCATGGTTCAACCTCTCCCGCCATCTTGAATTTCAAAATTACTGTAGAAACAAAGTTGTACGTGAAACCCAGCTATGGAAGCACATTGCAAAAGCCATCTGTTAGGCGAAAAAAATAATTTACTAATAATCATCTGCCTTGTTACCAAAAACGGCGCGGAATATTTTTATCACAAAAATATTAAAAACAAGGATTTTGCAATCCTCGCAGTATAACATTCTTCGGATTTGCAATAAAACCAAATAAGTGACGTGGGGCACAGTGAAATAGAAATAGTTGTCTATACAAATGTTTTAGGTAAACCTTTTTTTTTAGGTTGGGGGTTTAAAATTTCATGTTTCTATGATGTGCAACACTACATTTAATGGAATGCCAGAAGTTGAAAAATTAAGACACTTTGGAAACAGTTTAAAGCATTTAGAAATGATCGGCAGCATAATGAAAGTATATACTGATATTGTATATAGGGATTAAATCTTGGAAAGTAGGTCAAGGAATATGTAATATGAACTATTTAATCAAGGTAAGAAAGAGAGTGGTGCATATCTGCGTCAAAATAACTTGATAATCGCTGGTTTTAACCAAAGTAATAACAGGAATTTCAAACAATACTAGACTAATAATAATAAAATATATCGCATTTGTGTTCACTGATTTATGAATGTGAATTTACATTTCACTTCGCTTTGTTGAAAACATAATCTGATCCTATGTGTTTCTGTACTTCGTTCCCATTGTAACAATTCATTTATCAATATCAATGGAAATGTTTATTACGACCATAATATGTTTCACCTGGCGTAAACACACACACATACACACACGTGCCCATACACACACACAAATTAAATTCGTTTAAATTTCGAACATAGATAGGTATAATGATTTGACGCGTTTGGAAAAAAATACTTTTATCACAAAACTTCCAAAATATTTACAGCAAGTTTCGACTGATAACGCCCGACTAATTACAATGTAAAATAGCTATTTGTTATTGATGCATCTGAAACAGCGAGCCTCAATCAAGTATTTATCACCAAAATGAATTTTGGGGATAAAAATTAACTTTTTTATATTTCGTTAAAACATTGATTTAAATAAATGTAGAATAAATGAACACATCAACTATATCTATAACAATTTATGTTAATGCTTAAATATTTTAAAAACTTATTTACACTAAGAACCGAATATTAGTTTCCTTAATTATTTTTAAAATTACAAACAGTGAACTACCATTTTTTATATTTTCCTTACACATTAGGGTACTGTTTTAATAATTTGAGAGGTACTTAAGAATCGGTTAAAATTTAAAATATTTAAAGACTTTGAAGGCATGTGGTTTTCTTTTGTTTGATTTTAAACATAAACACGTACAGTATAGAGTAACTCTGAGTGAACTAAAGATGCCGGCAGTGCAGAAATGCGATCTGGTTGGCTAAACATACACATATATTATGGTTCAGTATTCTATGCTTGTTATCTCAAATTAAAAACTAAAGTCTTAATATTTGAGGTGGTTAGGGTGATTGGAGGGGTAAGAATTGTTATGAAAATCTAAATATTAAAATTCAATTTAACTCATACAAGAGGTATTTTGAAGTATGAAAAAACAAAGGTTTTAATATTTGAGAAATGAATATTACTATGTTGAATTGTTTTCATACCAAACTCCATCCGGCTGTATTTTCAATGAATTAAATCAATATTTGAATATTGAAATCCACATTGAATAACTCAAAATAGGCTAGTAGGTGCAAAGAGAACAATAACGGTTCGTTTAACATGAATTAAGATGTGTGGAGTACTCATACAGAGGAACTGGCATAAAAAAATTCATGTTCCGGGTGGTGAAATAGGTCAGGATAGCTTAATTAATTAAATACAGCTTCTATAAGCAACTTTTGTGCCAACAATTTAATTATAATAGTTTATATTTTATAAAAGAATAAATATCTGTCCACAAATTATTCATACTAAAATAAGTCCATTTTTCACACTAACCACTGGAACTCGGTTTAACAGTGGCTCCCTCTACGGTTCTCCTCTTATAGCACTCGGTCGCAACACACTGCTTCGCACTACCCACTCGTCCGCGCCGCGACACCGTGCCAATGCAACCAACCTTCGCACATGAAACAGCTCGTCGCATGCTTATCGCTCGACCAAGGGGTCACTCACCCTCTTCACTTCACAGCTCTCGCAGATCAACCACCTCGCTTACATGCACAATCAGACCCGCCCTGGACATTTTTCGTAGCCCTTCGAAACTGCGAGAACAATGGCGTTCTAGTTACGCCACCCCAAGGTTACGGGACTCTGGAAACGTGCCGAAACCTCGAGCGAGGTAGAGAACCTCCGCTGCTAATCGAATTACCGCTTAGTCGTGAAAAAGGGTGGGGCGAAATCTGCATCGCGCTCCTCCCGCAAGCTGGCGCACAGGCTGGTTGAACAGCTTCGTTGCTAGCTTTTAAAACACTGCCCCCCTCCGTGAACCTTTACGTCCCAAAAATTTAACTCATACGCTTCAGCATATTATCACAATGTGTCAACATTTACCACTTTATTTCATCCCCTATTTACTCTGTGGATACGGTAGACCGCATCGTTTAAATGTTTCAACACTTCATATAGGGCTTCCAACGCCACTTGAAGCTTAATGCATCTGTCTATCTTTCGTTGCGAGTTGTATAGTCATAACAAATCGCCTTCCAGTAATCCTATCGAGTAAGCCTTCGGGTTGGACCTTATCTTCATCCGGTTCGTCGTTCATCGAAGGATCTTGTGGACCTCATTGTGTATGAGAGGTATATGCTCCTCCAGATGAGTGGTATTGTCAGTGGTGCTGGTTGGCTCATGGCGAGGGCAGCCGAACTTGATGTCCCATGGTAGCCTCAACTCCTTTCCAAACACAATACTCGCAGGAGTCTGCACTGTCGAGTCATGAATGGTAGACCTGTAAGCCAAGAGAAATAATTGGATGCGTTTAACCCAATCTTGTTGGTGATCAGCCTTGCCACCTTGCCATCACACTGAGGATGTAAGACTGTAGTCCTAGTTTTCTCTATCCCTAGCAACCGACACACCTCCTTGAATATAGTAGATCTATAATTGCGGCCTTGGTCTGAAGAAAGCTCCAGTGGTACCCAAAATTTGCAGAGAGATAGTTGACTAGTGTGCCTGCCACGATGGTGCCTTCCTGGTTAGGAAGACCATTTACATCTGTCCCCTTACTGAAATAATCAATTGCCATCAGGATAAACCGATTACCATATTAAGTTTTGGGAAATGGCCCAACATTGTCGATGGCTACCTTCTCAAATGGGACTTCAACAATGCAAGGCCTGAATTTTCCCTGAGTATGGTACCATGTTTTTTTTCTGGTGGAACATATGTCACATTGCTTATACAAATCCTTTACTGTAGAACCACTGACGAATCTTGGCTATTATTTTATTTACTCAAGGATGAACACCCGAGGTACAAATTATGAATTTATTTCAGCACTTCTGGCTCTAGGCCCTTTTGCTGCATGGTAACTACTTTCATATTGAGACTCTCCCATGCTCTCTTCAAAAAAACCCATACACCATACTTAAGAAATCCAAGATTTCACAGAAACTTCTGTCACTGAATTGCTCATGCAATGATGGACATCATGTTATCACTCGCTAACCAGCCTATGATTGGCTCTAGTTCCGAGTCACGTCGCTATGTCACTTTTAAGCTGGCATGGTCACAGTTGTCCTTGCTCTCAACGATAGTCGTTTGTCGGATTTCTTCAATTACTTCGTTCTCTGCCTTTTATGCAATGGTTGCAGTCTACATTGTACAGAGGGTGACAGATGGCATCAGCATTGCTATTATTTCAGCTTTTTCCGTGATCGTTTCGGGAATCATACTGCTGTATCTGTTTATACCACCTAGAAATCTTTCCATTAAAATAGCACCTATATATACACACACACACACAATCATCGTATATTAGCGCAGTCAGTGGAATCTTCATATATGCAACCAACCTGAATAACCATACAGGCGTTTCAAAGAAGTGTATTTTTTTTAAATGGTTCAGACTCTCCATACTTACTAACATATCCGCGATGAAGAAGAAGTGTTACGGGAACGTCTGGGTGGAACCTGGTTAATCGGGTAGCACCAATATTGACATAATGTGTTTTCGATTCAAAGTGTTTCCTGGGAAACACACGTACTCAGAGAGGTCGATCAACCCAGCTTCAGGTGAGAACCGATGGACCACAACGCTCGCCTCCCCCCCCCCCCCTCCCTTCAACCACCCTTCCCACGTCGTTTCCCGAGGGGCGCGGCATCTGTGTGCAAAGCGGTTTACTATCGACCTGCCGGCCGCCCACTCCTACCCACTCCCGCCCCCACGGCAGAGGCCATCCATCATGGCGGCCGCTTGTCGCTGAGTAATTCAATACCGGGGGTATTCATCAGCGTCGGTCCGCGACCGAGCGCCGCGGCGCGGGGGTGAGTGGATCACGACGCGTCATCTCCGCTGTCCGGCCGTCCGCCCCTCCGACCCCTCCCCCCCCCCCCTCTACCACAAGCCTTCTCCAACCCCCCCTTCCACGACACTTCCGACTGCGACCGACTTTTCAGCCCGAGGTCTACACTCGCTGGCCTGGAGTCACAAGCACTCTGCTCTGAGAAAATGTCAAGAAATACTTTCCTCAGTGTATAGCCCACAAGAATGTAATTGAAATAAATACATAACCGGTAATCCTCAAATAATCATAAATTCAAATTTTATAATTTGTCCAAACATAAGGTATTAACAATCACACTTCAACGGAATCAGGGGTGGCAAATAGGCACACACTCACTCACACACACACACACCTATATACCTACACACCTACACACCTACACACACACACACATATATATATATATATATATATATATATGTGTGTGTGTGTGTGCGTGTATATATATATATATTTATGTATATATGTAACGGAACATAAGCCCTTAAAATTATCGGTAAACTGTCATTCCGTCTATTTTAGTCTTGTTTCTCACAGCCCGTACCGTCCCTAGCACTTCACTGGGTGAATTCTCAGAATATGTTGTGTGGTGATTCATGTTTGTCTAGTTTTGTCCTACTAACCCCTAACGTATGTACCATATATTTTCAAATATATGGTATACTAGCTGCCCGACCCGGCTTCGCACGGCTATACTAATGGAAAAACATTAAGCCACATCTCCCATTTACAGTAATGGTAAATAAAAAAAATTCAGTGAAAATTTATTACATACAATGCTGTATAATGTACTGGAGAGAAAATTAATAGCACCGATGGTTTCCCGACTCGTGCACGCAACGTACATCTGATGTACCCGTACTTCGCTACGGCGGTCTACAGGCAGATCACTCTTGCGCCGCTCATTAAACATGCCCCTCCTTGTGGGTACGCCACTGCCGCGCGATGCCCTTTGCCTTGGAGACGCAGAAGACATGAACAATGCAAAATCCTGTTCTCATGCAGACTAAGTACTCACTGTTGCCTGGTTTTAACCACCCATGGGATCTAATTTTCGGAAAATGTCATCCTGCGTAACATAAGGAACATTACTGTGAAGTTTCAAGTCTGTAAAATATATAAACTTGAAAAAAAGGGCAATAAAAAAACAAATTAAACACAGAGAGAGGAAAAAAAACAATAGTTTAGGTTTGCGATTTAAAGTGATAAAAAGTATTTAAATACTAATTGAACTCTTATGAGGGTACTGATTGCTTCGTTGTTAATATCACAAGGGTGTTTTTTACTTGTATGGGAAAATTAAGGATGATAAGGCATCTAGTGCGTGGCAACAATGATAATAGGCAATAGGAAATAAATTTCTATGCGCCTGCGGCATTTTTAACACACACTTCGTACGTGTACTGCATGTTGTATCTAACCCCCTCCAACGCATTTAATTCTAAATTGGACTTTTAGTAAGGATCCCTAATGTTATTGATAATATAATATAGCCTTTAGCCTTCCTCGATAAATGTACTATCCAACACTGAAAGAATTTTTCAAATCGGATCAGTGGTTCCTGATATTAGCGCGTTCAAACAAACAAACTCTTCAGCTTTATAATATTAGTATAGATTAACACATAAATTTACATAGGTACATAATTATTATAAAATTACATTGTACAAAAATTATATAGTCACAGGAATCATATTTATGTACTCATAACCCATCCAGACTGTAAATATTGGGACAAAATACTTTTTTTTTTCATTTATATTTTTCTGTAAATTATTTAATTACTATGTTATTCGCTGCTTTTAGTCATTGGTGAATTTTTTGTATTTTAATACATAAATGTTCTTTCTTTTCGGTTAATTTGATGGCAAACAACTAAACTATGCACAGAGTATCTTAAAATTCCCATGGAAATGATACAACAAAACTTGACATTTAAAAGCCTTCAAAATTTTTTGGGTCATACATAATGCTTACACGAACACGCGTTTAGAACTCAAAGAAATAACAATGCAATTTGATAAAGTTAGAAAATCTCCCTAATTTCTTCATTTTATGTCCACGAATCTATATCGGGCATAGCATTTTTTTTACCTGACGTAGCTTTAAAAACTGTGCCACTGCGCTCAACCAGTGGAGACCAAACCAAGCCAAAATACAAGAAAACAGCTCAAAGGCACGCTAATGTATAAATATTTATGTTCTTGAAAAGCGTATAATACGACCGATGCTCAGATATTCCTGAGATAAACTCCCTTTTCCCTTTTATTTTCCAGGAACCGTTCTTTCTCCATCCCTTTCCGCAAGTATTTCTTGCGTGCAGTTTATTTAAACAAGACGAAACAACTTTATTTACGATGCACACTTTACTGCCCGGTTTCATAGCTTCCGCACACAATAATCTGGGTACCGCAGCGTTCCGAATTCGCTCTCGGGAAAAAAAGAGCTGTCTCCATGAAAAAAAAGGCAGAGAATAAACACTGCAAAATATCTTATTTTAAATGAAAATTATTTTAGAATAACATGAGTCCAAATATTCATTAAATCTCTTTTTAGTCCACTGAAGTTCAGTCGTCAAAACTGGTGTCATTTAGGAGCGAACGAATACTTCCAATGCAAAATGTTATTGCTATATACTCGTAAAAAACGAAACCCTAAACTGTAAAAAAGTTGTACTTTAAAAAAAAAAATCCTTGGAAACTCAGTGGCCAACTATATCACCTGTAAAACTGCAAGGTGGAGCACTGTAAAATTGCAAATCATACAAATATCTACCTTGCAATTTTTCAAGTGATATCTTTGGCAACTGAGTTTCCAAGTTCTTTTCTAGTAAAACCACATTTTTTTACAGTTAATGCGACCAAATCTTTTATTTGAAATGATATATTAACGTAGAATCACAGGAGTCCGAATAATTCATAAAGTCTAATTTTTTTTTGTCCACTGCATGATTTTCCGTCGTCAAAACTGGTGTCTTTTGGGGCCAACGAATATTTCTAGTACAAAATGTTCTTGCTATAGTGTTTTAAAAACGCAGGCTTATCTTTGATTTTTGGTCAAACATAAGTATATTCAGTAATCCTTTGGGACAAACACCATTTTTTTTTAATGGATCGCATGCATCCTGTGAAAGTATTCGTGTGCCTAGATCACAAGGGGAATCACACCTTTGCACAGTCTGAGAGGTTGCGCTGATTGAAAACAATGCACCCCCTTGGAAAAATATTTTCGTATGCTGATTATGATGCGGCAAAAATACTATCACATGTAGCCATTCTGTATAGGAAAACGTTCCAGCATCATTTCAGTGGAACAAATTATAATAGAATTAGACATACCTACTTGTATTTGACGTAAATTTAACGTTTTAATCAGACGATAAATTAGATGCGCACGAAACATTTACGAATTATTCAGAGATATATGTGTGTTTACTACACATATGATGTAAAAGTAGATGAAATGGTTTTTATAGTAGCTCAACACCACTTGGTTCTTGTGAAAACCTTTCACTGCACGATAAGCAATTGTTTAATGTGTGAGTAAACTCCATCTGTGACATCTCATGGCTGCTTATGTTATAGATGTCTCCAGTGGCTGTGATATCGTGTGACAAGGAAGCGTTAAAGGTTTAATTATAGTTCCAGGCTTGAATCATGAAGGCATTGTGATACTGGAAGTACTGTAAATCCTTTAACACTATTGAACATAAGAAATCAGCATGTTTGCTCAGAAAATCGCCCTCTCCTGTACCCCCATTACCCTCCTTTGAACGTAGGTATCGAAATAGACTATGGTATATGGTTTCTCGGTAACGTGAATTATTTGGACGTCCGCCGACATTCTCAGAGGAACATCATCCCGTACTTCATTCCAAGAAAAAAAGGATTTTTTTTTGCTCTGGTTTTCATGGGACCACTGTTCTATGCATATCGGTGAGCTGAGAGACCTGAAGCGTGAAGGTGAAGATATGGTACAAAATTAAATTACGTTAAGGTTTAAAGAGTGAAGTTTTGAAAGGGAAAAAAAATATATTTCGGCAAAGCCTACCGGCGCAGGATGATTTCAATTTTTTTTTGCAACAATTTGTAAACTTTTGGAACATTATAAAAACTTTTGAAACAGTTAGACAACTTAACGTACAAAACTCATATACGTTTTCTAATATTCCAAAAGTAATTTATCAAACATGTTCGCAGAATACTGAATGGCTCACGTAGTTCTCGGAAAACACGACAGTCCATGTCGAACTTGCGAAAACTTCCACCAACTACTCATTAAAGTTTCTGTCATTCCGGAAGCCAGCTACTTCTGCGAAAGAGTATTTTCCTGTGCTGTGCAATTTTACAAGGAAGCTGAGATCAATAACGACACAGCGCCGTCTTAAGACTATGGCGCTCCTCCAGTTCGAGAAACATCCCGTGCGTTCTGTACGCTTTCACATTTGTAGTGTTCCATCGTCTGTTTGTATACACTTCATATAGTTATGTTTATGTTATTTTTTTTATTATTGTACAATGGTATTTTATTAGTGTACAATGGTAAAGATTTAATTTCAAGAATTATCATCAACAAGTTCAGCGAATAACATATAATTAATAAAGTTCAGACTAACGGTATTTTGTATGACATTGAGCTGAAAGACTACAGAAAACAACAAAAAAAAGGATGAAGCTTGGACTGAAATAGCATGTTCTTTTTCTCTTAAAAATTGTTTTTAAGCGCATTGTTTACTGAATTTTAATAACGTTTATGTATTGCTTGGAAAGATTTGCCAACGACAGCCAAAATATACATTGTCGTGTTAACGTTGTCGTGGTGTTGTGGACCCTACGGCTATTAGATCTGTCGTGCTGGAGCGTGCTGTACGGCGGTTTGTCGGGTTTTTTTTTTCGTGTCGTGTCGTGTTCTCCGTGGCACAGCGAGACTCCAGCCTAAGACATAAAAGTTTGAAACCAACAATGGTGTGTGTCCCATATACGGATAATTGCAAGAATCCTTCAAAGCCTGCAGACGTCAGTAGATGACAGGGCGGGTCTCCGCCGCCGAGAAGCTGTCGGGCCGAGCAGCGAGGACTGGAGGAGAGAGTGCGCTGGGGGTAGGGGGAAAGTGGGTCTGGCTGGAATCTCCGCTGACGAAACCCCCCCCCCCCCCCTTGCAGGACTGCAGATAGCGCCACCTCATTACCCGCGCCTCACCACCCCCCCCCCCCCCCCAACCATCCGGGGCTGCCGGCCCGGAAATGAAGGGCGGGCGTCAGAAAAGTCCTTCCTCTACCGACGGGGCTTACGCCCCGTTCCCTTTACCACCCCCTGCCCACCCCACGGCAGACAACCTCCAACCAACCCGTTCAAACTCCCCCGAGCAGTGGGATACAGCAACACAAAGTGAGTATGTAGTTCAAGAGCCCCGCCTACCCGGGCACACACACGGTGCTCAGCGCTTCAGAAATAACAACGCTACTTCAAAACTACAAACTCAAAACATCCGAGTGGGGTCTGTTTGCTAAAATCCATTTCAGAATTTGCTAACGGCCAATAAGAAGTTTTGTTTCCGGATTAAGTTTTTAAAAATGTATTCTTAGAAGAGTTAAAATTGTTAAAGGGCATGTTTTCGGAATATATATATATATATATATATATATATATATATATATATATATAGCTTAAAACAACCCGTACAGATTCTTGACAGCACTTAAGGGGACTGGCATTACACCTTTATCTTCGTTTCTCCGCCATGTAATGTTACGGTCGCTGTAGAAATTTCATAGTTTTTTTTAATGCACGACTGGAAGACTGTGCGCCATTTCAGAGACTTGCGCTTAGAGGCGATACCGCGCTAGTAACACCAACGAGCGTCGCACTTATCATCCCGCCTCATCAACTCAGAGACACCCCTGAAGAGGCAGGTTCCCTTAAGGCGGTTGCCGGGCTAGTTCGTCATACAGCCTGCAGAGCTCCATAGTGTTAAAAATGTTCACCTTAATTTTACGAAAATTTCTTGTCCAAATTATCCAGGGATCTTCGTTAATTTTCGGTTGTATTCTTAAATTTACTAATGATAATTTCACTAGCATTGAGCAAGAACCCAAAAGAATTAATTTTGTATACTCAGAAACTTGTCAACTCAACAGCAAGAACAACCTTCTTCCTTTGACTTACCTGTTTAGCTTATTTACAGTGGAACACCTATCTAGTAAAGAGTTTTTACAAAGATTCAGCTATCTGAAACTACGATAAACTCTTGGTTTATTTCAGATAATTACTTTTTTTTTAAAAGTCCGTAAATTAACTGTATTTTATGACAGTGCAGGCGTTAACGCGCCATTTCCAAACTGCCGCTCAAAAGTCATTAAAAGTTTATGATTACTAAAAGGATTTAAGAGCCTTGCCATGTTTCTATACAAGTTTCGTTCCATGGTTTCGTTTAGAAAGTGTATTTTTTGGATAGTGGAAAAGGGTAAACTGACATTTTGAGACATGAAAAATTCATCGCACAGTATCCTAAGTGGTATAGGGACATGCTTTATCTTTAATATTCCAGCATAAAATGATAGGGTCGTCGCTTGAACTCCTATGGAAGGGCATTACCGAAGCGAAGACCTCACGCCAGTTCTTTTCCCGGTGCGTAGGGGCGAAGAGACGTGCGATGCGCGAGCCGGTGTCGCCCTTAGGCACCCCCCGCGCTCTTAGGGCTCGCTTCTGAAACAGCTTTGCTCGAAACGTATTATATTTATCAAATCATTAACGCCTAAGTTATATCACAGATAATCGCCGAAATGTAATACAATTCAATCACAATAAAAAAAGTGTGCTTTTACTTATGTACGCGTGATATGTAGCGACTCAGCGAATTTTCATTTTATTTGGTATATGGTTACTGTAAGTCCTGAAATAGGACATGGGGTAATATTCATCCCGGAAAATGCATGGTTCCTGTGGGATAGTAACCAAACATAACTATATTCTTATATATATATATATATATATATATATAAATTTCGCTGTTTCGATTTTGATGCTTTCTTTGTATCCATGGCGACGAGTGTTGCATTATTTGAATTTATATCACGCGAGGGATGGCAGTGGCGTACTCACGAGGAGGGGCATATGTGCGAGAGAGTTCTGACTGTCGACTGCCACGCCGCAGCGAAGCGAGGGCAATGCAGCCAGACCTTGATAAAACACAGAGTAAGGCTGCTGAAACTGTAAGTCACCAACAAGGCCACATCCGAGAAATATATTTTAAAGGACAAAAACATTTTGTAAAAAAAAATGGGGTTTTAAAAAAATAATAATAATCTTGCCAAAAGTTTTGATGTTCAAATAAATAAAAACAAAAAAAATGACGTGATATTATGAATAAATAATTAGCTAAGTGCGTATTATTATTTTTTTGTGGAGTGTGGGGCAGATAATCAGAAGTTAGGCAAATATACAGATAGAGCAAAAGGTCCAATTTCTGGCGAAGGGGTGAAACCAAAAGGGGAGGCCGATTTCAGTGTACTATGTACACGTAGCAATGTGGCGGCCGTTTGTCTACATACAAATGTATCAGCTGTACCTGTACTGGAGGTTAAATTGGAGAAAAATGTCAACTCATATCTTGACATTTGTGTTATGAAGATTTATTTTGGAATATATATATGTGTATATATATACATATACGTATATAAACCAGTAATATTTTTATCTCATTTTCTTCCGATCAGCTTAACTACAGTCGTTAATAAAACCAGGCTAGAACAGCTGATAAAAATATAACCAACCGACCGCCATATTAGTATGCGAGAATCAGAAGGAAAAAAAGGGGGGGTGGAGAAACGGCTTCACGTCTGACGGATAATGCTTAGGGACCTGAAAATTTCGTGGGTTCAATGACCTCTAGCATGAACTCCATAGTTCTACGTACACTCATTCAAATGTCACCCACTCATTGGCTGCTGTCTTGTGAGACGTCCCAACGTAGCAGTCTGTGATTTGATGCTGCTTTAGTTGAGTTTTTCTCACTGGCCCAGAGTCATCCAGGTGAGTTGTGAGCCAATAGCAGAGGCAGCACTGAGGTATATCTGTTTGAATTCTAGCCTATCGCGAAATGAATCCGCGAATTTTTCCGGTCTCTAATAATGCTCCATCTCTGTCCTTTCCTAGTCTCTGCAGTTGTCGCGATACGTCACGGGCCTGTTCAAAAAGCGAGCCATCTGCCGGCGCCACGGGGAACGTCTAACCACAGTCATCGGGACGCACCTGCTAGCTGCGGGGAAAGAGAAGCCGTGAATGGGGGTTGGTTCGACGCGCGACGAGAGAGAGAGAGAGAGAGAGAGAGAGAGAGAGAGAGAGAGAGAGAGAGAGAGTTAGATAGAGAGAAAGAGGATGTACGATTAACAAGGGGGGGTGGGGCGCGGCGCTGCCAAGTTTCCGCGCGCGCTGGCAACGCTGCTAGGGAGGGGGAAAGAGCGCCGCCGATGACGCGCCCATCTAGCGGGCTTCGTGGTAACTACTGAGCGCCACGTGCCTGCGATGCAGTCACGACCGTGGTGCGAACAGCAGAGCGTTTGCTTTCGGCAGAAAATTGTTCTATATCGCCAGCGATTTAGTAACCAAAATATATAAAAAAACGAAAATGAAATAAATCCTCGCTCCGAATAGATAAGTTTCGTTTAAATGCCTTCCTATTTTAATACATACAATGCTTGTGTTTCATGTTACATTCTATTGATATTCATATTAAATAAAACAAAATGTTTATATATATATATATATATATATATATTTGAATTGTATAAATATATTCATATGTTTTCAAATCATATAAACCAATTACGAACTCTAGAAATAATTCCCACAATACCAATAAAATAGCCCCCTTTTTTCTGTAATTAACCACCATTTCATTTATCGTTACGAAAATTCTTAACGGCTCTCTTCTTTCAAATAAGAACATTTTGCTTTTTTGTATTCGCAAGATTGTGCTCACAGCTTCCTGACTGTGTGTTATTTTGTTTGAAATTTGGTTTCTGCCAAAATTGTTTACACAAGTCCTCAATTTGTTTCAATTATTTTTGAAAGCTTTATGTCCAGTATGTTCTAGATTTAATATCATTACTTAATATCAAAATACCAATACACACTAGCTTGAAAACCCAGATTACCTTGTTTTAGAATTATTTACAATTACAATGCTTCTTTAGGCAACTGACATACGGCAAACAGCTGCCCACATACTGTCAACTAAAACGGAAGCATTTTCTTTTGTTATACTAACATCCAAATGGAAATATTTGCAAAAACTGATTTGGTGAAGTAGTTTATTTTTTTTAATTTTCCTTTAATGCGTTTCATTTATATTTTAATGTTGTGAAATCGTTTAAACCGCACTGACAAATTGAAAGAGCGTATAAGGTCCTGCGTGTGACCATGTAACGCCACGCCCAGTCAAAATTGCATACAAGTTCACGTCATAATTCAAGTCAGTTATCTAGCACTAGTTAAATAACGCTAGTATAAACTTCGTCTCATGAAAATTTTTACATAGTATAAAACATATGGTAATTATAAAACTTAAAAACTAAAAAATAACAGTTTGTTAAAAAGATTTGCAGTGAGTAAATAAGTAATAAAAATATTTTTTAATAATGTGTTATTAAAAAAAGGGGGGGATTTTACTATATTTATATCATTTTTAAATTCTTTCAATTATTTTTAATGAGAATGATTTAATGACTCAAATAAATTTTACTTTTAGTAATGATAAGAATATATTATATTGATAACCACACTATTATGCTACGAGTAAATCAAAATGTAATACATACTAGGAACATGATTTATTTTTTAAACAAGCTATTGAGTTCATTAAAATTTGTTTAAATCTTACAATCCTATTTTTCAATATAAGTAGGCCTACATTAAAATCAAACACTATTTCTAAAACTAAAAATTTAACATTCCTATTGCTCAGATAGTCAATTATTGTCTGTGCATATAATATTTGCAATTTATTTGGAACATTTATAAAAATTATTTGCTTACTATAGCCACTGTTACGTTTTCTTCATTTAACATGGGAAAATATGTAATAACGATACAAGTTTAAATGTTAGAAAACATATAGCCTACATGCGTGTATTATGCATCACATAAATTTAATTTTTGTTAAAATTTCATAGTTTGGTAGACTGTTTAAATTTTGAATGGATTCTGCATGAAGACTTGTAAAAAAGCGGTTTTCATGAACACGAGAAGGTTTGGGGTGGATATCTTAATTATTGTTCACGGTCACTTGACAAAATATCTTTCCTGAAAGATGTGTAACAGAACCCCACCATGTCTATGACTACACAGTTGGGTCCTCACGTAAACACAAGGCATAGGCCAACGAATTAACCGACAGAGGAGGGGATTTTCTAGCTGGGTTCATAGTGAAGGAAAGAGGATGAGAGAGAGAGAAAAGAGAGAGAGGCACGGACAAAGCAAAAATGTTTCGCCGTTGCAATATTTACCCACAGTGATTATTAACAATGTTTGCACTCCCCGTAATGCATTGTTTTATTCCCAACGAGAGCGAAAATGATAAAAAAAAAAAACACCAAAAAAATAGCGTGCGCGCAAACAACCACACGTTCAAACTTGCAGAGGAAAACACAGAACGCGCCTCCGTAACAGTTCCAGAACACTCAAAATGTTTTGTTTACTCGCTCCTGCTTTGATTATTCCCGCTCATCCCCATCGTTCTATATTTTGGCCGGTTTACGCTTTTGCTTAATACCGCCATTTACTCTCACTAATTTCATGCCATTCATCCCATTGAGAACAATGCTTGATGGTAGGCCTAAAAGGTCCATGAACAGGCATTTTCAACGTTGAAGAAACTTACTACTTCACATGATTCAGGACTACGTTCACAAAGGAGCATCTATCGCGGAGAAATGTTTCCTACACTTATAAAAATGTCCTTCAACTTGCAGAAAAAAGGTTTAATTAGAGTACAACAAATTGTAAATTTGAATGTTTGGATGTTTGGAGCTCAATTACAACTTGACTATTAAAAAAATGATTTGAACCATATTTTGAACAAAGGTAACCAATATAGTGATATAACTACATATAATACTAACTTTTACCCCTACGGTGATAAAATTAGGTAAGTTTAGTTAGTTTCTTAAAAAGACAGGTAAGATCTCCGAAGGTATCTCGATTCCTCGACAGGGACATCATAAAATATAGTTTTTATTGTGCGCTAAGGCGATAGATACTCTCTTCGGGAGGTGATCCTTGCACGAGGGGGGAGGGGAGAGGGTGTCGCTCCTCAGTCGCACAGCTGTGTGCCTGTGATTGTCAAGACAATACTCTTTATATAACGACATTTCCTCTTTCGAGTTCGTTATGAAAAGAATAAATGTTATTTAAGTTAATAATTCTGTGATTTTGCATGCGTTAAAAAGATCATTTGTTTAAATGTTGTTTTTTTCTTTTCCTTTCCCTTTCCCTGAGAATAGAGTGATTTTGTTCATGTCAGTAGATACTTTTAATTCAATTAAAAAAAATGTAATACAAATGTTTATCTTTAAACTTTTGGTCACTGAAACTTGTTTAATCGTTGAAAACTAACTTTTAATACTTCAATCACCGACTGCTTAAACATTAATAATATATTTTAAAAAAAGGGGGTTGTCTGTAAAGTCGGTTTACGGATGATAATTTTACGTGATAATGTCATAAGAAAACATTGATGAAAAATTGCATACTTTTTAATTTTCTAATATATTTACAGTTTTTGCAAATTTAATTTAAATAATTTGTTTAAATATAATCACGAACAATTAGTTTAAAAGCCCGCCTTAACTTGTTTGATATTATAGAAGCTTTCCTCGCACGGTGGTTAGCCGGTTCTTGCACGCTCGGCTCAGGCGGAACGTTACGAATGAGTCATGCTTTTTCGTGCGTGCAACCGGCGTTCATCGATTTATAAGACGTTATCACGTCAAAACATATTTTAAAAAAAACTACCTAATACCGATGGTACCGGGAATTCTCGGTTCCGTTGAAGACGAAATTTCCGGTTCTGAAAATCGGTCCCGGTTGCGAACACCTTCTCGCTTGACAGTGTGACAGCGAACTGACGATCGTATTTCGAAGCTATTTGAAATGAATCCCCGGCATCACCGAGGTGAGGCCAGCCCGCCAAAGTCGTTATTGGCCTCGTTAACTGTTCGTTCTGCTAATGGCCGCGAGGAGCGCCCCCGAATCCCCGAACTGCGGCCCGATTGGCCCAACTACGCGGGTGGTAGGGGGGGGGGGGATAATGTGAAACCGGGAGCAGAAAATAGCGTCGCGTCAGATTACCCAATCTGGTTTGCAGTCCATTATCCCTTAAAGCTTAACGGCAGCCGTGTTGCATGATCGCTCTTACTGGGGATTCAGACAGAATTTTTACTTCCCATTTCCAGACTTAAAGTAGATCAAAAACAAACACATACAAAAAAAGATAACACACACAAATTAAATTACGGTATACAAAGCAACGATTCTAAAGTCAAACGTGTTACAAAAAGATGCGATACGCCATAACATAAACCAGGAGAATATGCTACTTTAACTTCTGTAAAAAATACACAAAAATCATAAATATATTCTAAAATTTACAATTGGTGTCAAAACATCCTGAATAGCTTACACTTTACAAACAGAACATGCGTGTACAAAATTAATGATTGATACAGATTTTTAAAACACTCTGAAGCATTGATATTTTAGTCCATCAACCAATTTTCTTGATGGTTTAGTAGTCAGATCAATAATTCATTACAACTGGATCATACAATCTAATTTCAAATTTCGAACTAAGTTTGTATTATTTCAGATAACCATTACAGAATACTGCAAACCAATTTCAACACTAGTGGAAAATTTCGCCCAAGTGAAGGGCCTGCACTTCGTTTTTTTGTATGAAGAACTATCACGACATTAATCCATTATCTTATTGAGCAAAATATATATTTTTTTTCTTTACAACACGCCTTTGAATCCATCAGTATGCTGGGTACAGGTATACATGATATGATGGCGATATGCAATCACAATTTTGTTCATTTCCAATCAAAGATTTTCAATTACTGCAAAAACATTTTTTACGTTTTGGGAAAAAAAAAATATTTTATTAATGTTTATTCGAAATTGTACTGTCATTAGTTTCTTGACAAAATATTTTTTCTCGCAAACACGCATTGACAATAATTTACTGTCCAACCTATTTTCAATTGTTTATATCCTATACCTTAATTAAGACAACTGTGTAAATACACATGCCGCATTAAAAATAATACGTTTAAAATTCATGAATTTATTTGCAAATGCATCAGCATAAACACATTTGCTTAAATGTATAAAAATAAAATAAAATATATAGATGAACGATATTTTCTTGTAAGAATACATAAGTATTAGATTTAAAACAATTTTATGGTCAAACGCCAATGTTGGTTCAAAATTGTCTGATTCATACTGGGTCCATATCAAGCACTGATACGTTCATTGAATGATTCTTAGAATGGGAAAGATTTATTTAAAAAAAAACTTTCTTCGACATACCTGCAATGGCATTTGTCCATAATTTTTTTTATGTCAATGCCCATTGCAAAATTAATCATTCAAAGAACGTTTTAATGTGTTTATAGCCGCGTGTAAAATAAAACTACTATTTTGTAAAATAAAAATGAATATTATTTGAGTTTACATAAAATAAAAATTTTCCGAATACTAAAGTTATTTGCTTGTAAGGACAGTTTATTCATGGCTGCATTGCGAGTTTAAAAGTTTCCGAGAGGCGCGGCTAAAACCAAGCGAAGCGAGGGTGGAATTTCCTAAACATAAAAATAAAAATAAATATTTTTAATTGTTTTGATTTTGTGTTTCAATATATAGCTAGAATGATTTTTTCGCACCCGAAAACAGATATTCTGCAAATGTAACTCAGTCTTTAAAGTTTGTTTTTTTTTTTTTTTTTTTTTTTAGAATACCAAAACACAGAAATGCTTGTTTAGTATTATATAGTTGTATTATAGCGGTAATAATTTATTATAAAACATTATTCCAAGGATTAATTACTGTACTGAATCTCACGGCATAGGTAGGACATGCTACAACCTCATTACCGCGTCCCTTCACTCACGCTAACTCCATCCTCTTTGAAACTGACAACTAAAGCCAATTCTTTCAAGAGGCACTCGACAGTCGATACAAACTCGTGATAACTTCGGACGCGGTCTCAATTTCCGTCGGCTCGGGCCTCATATTTGCGGACGCCGCGCCTGTTTGTCAAATGAAGCGGGCGCGAACGGAACAAATGGCCGCCCGCAGCGCTGATATCGCTTCAATTCGCTGTCTCTCGTGCAGTGTGATCCTTGTTTTCGAATATCTCTCTCTCTCTCTCTCTCTCTCACTCTCTCTCTCTCTCTCTCTCTCTCTCTCTCTCTCTCTCTCTCTCTCTCTCTCTCCACCCTCCCTTTTCCCCCCACCTTATGCACAGCTACGCACTGAGAGTGTGTCTAGCCCCTATAACTGTGAATTACTGATCTGCATCATCTAAGCTCTGGATATACGGCTTTCGGTGGGAGTAATTTCCTGAACGGAACGGAAGTTGATGGAACGTAAATGTGTAACCACGGTGCTGCCAACTGTTCGCGGATGGCGCGAACCAAAGTTACACGAACCTAACTGGAAAATTGTTTGATGAGTTTTAACAAGACGAGAAGTATTTTGATAAAATTCCTTTTTGAAAATCATGTTCAAAGCCAGGGCTTAGTATTTGTTCAAGTATTTTTCGTTTTCATCGGAGCCGTTTCTTTATATATTTTTAAATTTTCGCTCGGCAAATCGAATGATTCAATAGTCGACGTAGCTGCTACGACAACTCAGCTGCTTGCGGCGCGTGCGAAAATTACGTGAGATTCGCGTCAAAGAAATGTAATTAAAAACATACTAAAGAATTGTACGTTAAAAATCGTGTCCAATTTTTGTATCTATTATTATTGCATTTGATCCACGAGAACACATGCATTTTGGTCGTTATCGAGGTTAGATGTTACACATCTCTGGCAAGTACTAAGTACTCGCTCACGTGTTTTTAATTTTAAAAAATGTAAATTTTATTTTTGAATGTGTTTGACATCAGATGAAATCAGTCAAATTCTGCACCGGGAACGTTATTAATAGCGAAAGATGTGCGTTACTTCTCCGAGAAAAAAAGAAATTAAATAAAAACACTAAGAGTGGCCAATAGAAGCATTCTTGCCATAGGTACAAATGTAAAATGGTGTGCAATAATTTTCAAATCTGCTTTTAATATTTGGGAGTGATATCATCTGCTAAAAATAGTGTGTTTAGAATATATTGTGAACTTGGGGTGGCCAACTTATTTGCTTTAAGAAATAGGTATATATGTGACTTAAGTGTCATACACAGCTAGACTTCGTTTAAAATTATTTTGTTAACATTAGAATCTCTGACTTTTAATATTATTTTGAACACATTATTTGTGTTTGTGTTCAACAACTATTGATGTATTGTTGTAAGGATTCTGTTTTTCAACTTGAGAAAAGTTTTTCAATTAAAATTTCTTTAAGAATATATTATTTAATATCAAAATAATTTTTTTATCCGTGTAATTATAAATGGCGAAATAAGTATGTTACGGACCATTTCCTAATTGCTAAAAACCTATTTTATTTAAGGGTTTTAAAATTACTTAACCCCATGAGTTGTCTTTTTTATGCTATTACTACTCTCTTATTTTCACAGCACGATAAGCCAACTAGCTCTTTGCAATCTAGATCAAATTTAATTCTTTTATATCAATGAGAGAGCGCTGACGGTACATTCAGATGGGCCGCTGCATCTCAAATACTAATTAATGGAAAATAGTGACGTAGTTCATTGATTATAAATTTTGATTGTTTTGTACGTATTGTTTTGCCTGTCTATGTACAAAGGGTTAGAGCGATGAAACCTCCAAGATTTTGGTGGCTCCGCGCTCATAAGTATGAGTGTTGCCGGGGTGTTTAATCGAGCTCAAGACCTCTCTGCCTCATGAGTGAGACTCGTCAGCGATCACGCCGTTCAGCACGTCTTTCAGCGCATTCGAGTCATCGGAGAAATATGTGGTTTGAAAAATTTAGGTTAAGGTGTATTTTTTTTTCCCCTCTAGTTTTTAAATATCCATCACAATTTTCGACACGCAAGGTATAACTCATATCTAACCATACCTTATCTACCCTGTTGCAACCACATATTTACTACCAGGGTCTAGTCTGTAAGCGCCACAAGGAAAAAAATATATTTCACGCGAGCGACTACAACTATCGTGATAGTCACAACTAGTTCACAAATAGCCAAAGTTAAATCCTACGCAATGTCAAACCAGAAGCTTTAATTGCAAGCGGTATCAAAATATTTGGTAACTGCAAGATGGCGAGACCTGATCCCCCTTAAATAATGTCTAAGGAAGGTTTGTTTCCAAAACGAAATGGAATGGGCGAATGATAACAATGTGAAATTATCATTGCTACCCTGGGGGGAGCGACATGCAATACGTCCTCCGAGGACTCGCCAGGTGAAACGTCAGTCAGCGGACGCGACCGGCCCATCACACGACGCGCGGCACACATCGCATACGTCGTAAATCGCGCGCGGTCGCAGTCGTTCCCAAAGTCCCCCGCGCGGGACGCGCGATCGTTAGTCCGGTCCGGGAACCAGAAGGGCTTTCAGCCGCAGCGTGCCGGGGGACGATAGCACCTATCACTCATCTCCAGCGCAGGGGCTGGGGCATCAGTCGTGTCCCGGCAGGACTCGGGTCCGTGTTCGGGCGACGAGCACAGGCAATTAGCGTTCCCTCGACTGATAGCACTGCTCGTTCAGAACACGCCGCAAATCATCAACCTTCGCTTCGTAGAACAACCCACAGTAGGCTCGACTTTACCATATCAAACTACCAAGGCCATACATGCAGGTATACTTCCATCAGGATCGTTCCAAATTAACCATATCAAACTACCAAGTCCATACATACACGTATGCTTCCGTCAGGATAGTACCAAATTAACCAATTCAAACTACCAAGGCCATACATACACGTATGCTTCCATCACGATCGTTCCAAATTAACGATATCAAACTACCAAGGCCATACATACATGTATGCTTCCATCAGGATCGTTCCAAATTAACGATATCAAACTACCAAGGCCATACATACATGTATGCTTCCATCAGTATCGTTCCAAATGAACGATATCAAACTACCAAGTCCATACATACACGTATGCTTCCATCAGGATCGTCCCAAATTAACGATATCAAACTACCAAGGCCATATATACACGTGTGCTTCCATCACGATCGTTCCAAATTAGCCATATCAAACTACCAAGGCCATACAAACACGTATGCTTCCATCAGGATCGTTCCAAATTAACGATATCAAACTACCAAGTCCATACATACACGTATGCTTCCATCAGGATCGTCCCAAATTAACGATATCAAACTACCAAGGTCATACATACACGTGTGCTTCCATCACGATCGTTCCAAATTAGCCATATCAAACTACCAAGGCCATACACATACACGTATGCTTTCATCACGATCGTTCCAAATTAACCATATCAAACTACCAATGCCATACATACACGTATGCTTCCATCAGGATCGTCCCAAATTAACCATATCAAACTACCAAGGCCATACATACATGTATGCTTACATCAGTATCGTTCCAAATTAACCATATCAAACTACAAAGTCCAAGCATACACGTATGCTTCCATCAGGATCGTCCCTAATTAACCATATCAAACTACCATGGCCATATATACATGTATACTTCCATCAGGATCGTTCCAAATTAGCCATATCAAACTACCAAGGCCATACATACACGTATGCTTCTATTAGGATCGTTCCGAAATAATTTTAAATGATAAATTTTTTTACATTAATATTTATAATGATAATATTCTTTTGATTTGAACCATTTTACGTTTTTACCTATTTCAAGAATGTTTATGTTTTTCACTCTTAGTATTTTTATTTCATTTTTTTTTGAGAAGTAACGCACATATTTCGCTATTAAGAATAATATTTTTAATCAATAAATTGATTTCAAAAACAGTGCAATTTTTTCATTACCAGATAGCTCCAGAACCACTTCTAATATTCAGAGAAAACTAAGAATTTTAATCATGAACTTAAAGCATGTTGCGACACGTGAGAAATGGTAGGAAAGCAATTTATATTTAGTAACTTCAATCTGCGTTTTTGTATACTGTAAAACGTTAAAATTATCTGATATTTACTACAAACTAAATAGGTTTTAACTTTTATAAAATACTTAAATGCCTTATTATGATAATATTAATTGTATTCAGTGATAAAAAAAAAGGATTTTAAGTGCTCACAAGTAGTTGTAAATAATTAAAAAAATATATATTTTTTGTGAAACTACTTTTGAGTAACCAAGAATAACTGTATTTTTTTAGTATTTTTAAGTCTGTGTAAAACTGTGTATTACTTACAGCGCAAAAGTACATATTTCAGTAGCTGTAATGTTTGGATGATTAAACCCAAGGGAAGTAGTACTTACTTAGGTTTTCTAGAGTTTATGGTTCTGTACGAGAACAACCGTGAATACGTAAGATGACATTTATGAGGCAAGTTATATTAGATTGTGTGTTTCTTGTTTTGCACTGGAGCGGCGCAACTAGAGAAACGCAATTACTGTAGTGTTTACATGCAAGTTTCTCTTAAACTTCGCTTACATTATCCCGGTTAATCTAGAGCTGAAAAGACTTCTTACCACTCGTATTTGTTTGAGGTCCAAGTTGTTTACTTGCAAATTTCTTGTTTAACAGCAAGAAAATTGAAGTACTTGTAAATTTTAACTAGTAGAAGTTTGTTTTAAAGTTATGGCAGTTTTGAACTGCTCTTAAATAAACGTGAACCCACATATGTCTTTGAGCATTGCTAAAATCCCAAGAGATAAAAAGTATTTAATTAGTTACTTATGTACGCACACCAATTTCCAATGTATCAAAGGTCAGTTAGAGTATTAGTGCAAATGTGACTGTCCATAATAACCCATCAACAGCAAATGCAGCTGCCTTATGCACAAGTATTCTATTAAATGGGTTTTATGCCTTGTATGAATTATGTTAACCATACTGTTACGCACTGTCACGCTTTGAATAAATACCTTAACACCAAATACAATTTTTATTTACTTGGCATGAATAAAACAATGAAACATGTATAAATTCCCATTTATATGTGTTTATTAAGTCTACCAGAATCTTTACAAATGTAGGGCCTAAGTACTGTTTTTTGCTAGTTAGGTTATGAAATACATACTGTGTGTACCATTCATTCATGTAATGTATATTAATAGGTTTACATTTATCCGCAATATTCAAATATATAGCGCTAAAGTTACTTCCAAAATAAATAATTATCTTTTTACACAAAAAGAACAAGCTGTTAAAGTAGCATTTAGATCTGTTAAATCCTGTCTTTTCGTTTAATAGAAACTTACCAATTTAACAGGTCATTTTAAGGCCGTCAAGTAGATTTTTATTTACAAGAAGCTTGGATAAGTACTCTATACGTGAAGAACATAGTTTTCCGAGAGACATAGCTCGCCAGATTCCACTGTAGTAACGCTACCAGAAGATTTACACAATACGTTTTTGTTTCCCCATAGTTGTGACTCTTATTTTCAATGCCGAGTGAATGTGAACCATTTTTTTCTGGTACTTAAAATTGCTTTAAATGTCATTGCTTCACCAAGTTTTTTCAATAATTTTGTAGGTTGGGGTGTGGTACTATGAAAATGTCAACAAGAAAAATAGCAGTCTATAAATGTGAATGATGGTTGATCAAGATAAATATATTTCTTTTTCTAGGGCTTGACGCCTTTAGAGAAGGTAAACACAGGATGACACAGAACAGAGATGCCAGAAAATACCATCCCTACACGACTAGAATGATTTAGGGAAACTGAAATTAGTATGTTCGGACCTGGATTCGACCAATGGGTAAATTGTAAAGCGAGATTGAAAGTTATAAGGCTGTGCTAACTCGATACCTAGCATCACATAAAAATAACCATTTTTATTTTACACAGAAAAAAGAGTCGCGGTCGTTTGCATGTCCGTGAATTTATTGTAATCTCTGACGGTGTACTGTGCACGGACTAACCCTTGCTGTATCTCCTGTCTCGCTCCGCGCTAGAAACTGAAGCCAAACGCCAGTGGCCCGGGGGTATATTGCCTCGCTGCCTCGTGAGCGACGGTAGAAGTCTCACAGTCGGAAGAACCACGGTCGCCTATCAACCCCCGCACGTTACGGCCCGCGGGGATGGAAAAAAAAGGGGTTTGGGTCGCGATGGCCGGTGGGGGGGGGGCGGGGGGGTAAGGGGGTGAGAAAGGGTGGCAAGTACGCCGTAACGTAATTTGCCGTGTGTTCCCTCCCCGGCGGAAGACGTGAGGAACAGGCCCCCCTCAGTCAACGTGAACCCTGAACCTTCCTCCTCTCTCTCTCTCTCTCTCTCTCCCTCTCTATCACTCTCCGCAACGCCCCCTCAGGACTCCTCGGTCGAACCTCTTTCCGAAGTCTCATCCCGAGCTCCGGAGGTAATGGAGCTTCCTGGTACGTGCCCCCTTCCCCTCACCCCCCTCGGTTCAAGATCCACAAACCTCCCTGATCCTCGGCCGTTACTCCCGCCCATGTCCGTCAATAGTCTCCGTCAGTGGCGTGCGAAAAAAAAAAAGTGGAGAGGAGGGCTGGGTAGTTATTTCGCCAACGCCGTAGTCTCTCCCCGTCGGCCGGCGACTTTAAGGTTCTTCCGTTGCTTACCCGGCGCCAAGTGACGAATATTCTCTCTCTCTCTCTCTCTCTCTCTCTCTGTAACTTTCCAGGCCTAAAGCTGGTTGGCTTCTGGGTTTTAGCCGCGCCGAAGGCTAAGATATCAACCGACGTTTCTGTCGTTGTTGCAGTTGCCATCATCAGGCAGCCGTTACCTACTACTGAGGTTATAACAAGTTCCCTTACCTTTTAATACCCTCGCCTGAAAAAGGGGTGAGGGGGGTGGTGTTTCCCGATTGGCTGCAGCTGTTGACCAATCGGAGGCTTCCCTTCTTCTGGGTTGGCCTGTTAGTCTTGCCGATCGGATTCTGGGCTTCTGAGATTGGCTTGGAGTGCTGGCCGATCAATTGCCCCTTCTCTTCTGGTGGGCTGGGCTGTTTGGCCAATCAAAGGCGATATGTCTGCTGTTGGATGCAGAGCTAGGTTTTGAGGATTTCTTGAAGAGTGAGTCCCATATTTTGTTTAATTTGTATCCATCCTCACTATTTGTGTTCGATGGTTGTTTCAGCCGATTCTCGAAAGTATCTTTACCTACTTGTATTGAAGGATGTTGGCTATGTGTGGAACTGGCCGAATTAAATGCTGAGCCTAGATACCAAAGAGTGTTCTGCTATAGTTGATCATAGGTTTTCATGTTAATAGTCGCTGATATGTCATGTTTATAGTCGCTTCATGAATGGTAAAGTTCGAAAATAAATTTTTTTGATGAAACAGGGCACAATAGGCGCTACCAAAGACAATTTTTTTAACGTGATTGACCTTCCATTTCTTAAAATTTTATCCCAATTTAAAAAAAAAAACTTAAACCAACCAAGTAACTTCTAAATTATTGTAGTACTTTAAGGATCGTTCTGACAGGCCATTTTGGCAGTTTTATATTTGTGACACTACTTTGCTCTAAGGGCTTTTTATGAAAAATCTATCACAAAACACCTTTCTTACATTTGTTGTTCTGCAACACATTGCCAACACCTATTCACTAAGTGTACTGATATTAACGAGTGTAAAATATCACGCAAGTAATAGTAATTATTATTATTTGCTCGTTATTTTATACATATCGTGTTACCGTTTAAAAATATTGTTTGGAAATATTGGTGACAATAAATAATGTATGAGAGATACCGTGTTAAATTTTCTGCAACAGCCCTTAACTAATTTTAATTATAAGTAAATGCTAAAAAAAAATTAACTTTTTTGTGAGACCGAGAAATAAAGCTAGTATACATATCCTCATTTACTTTTTTGTGAAAAAAAATCCCACGTGAACAGTGTAAAGTACTTTCAATATTTTACAATGCAAGATTTGTCTTGATTTTAAATTTTCTAGAAATTAACTAGAGAATTAATCATGGCAAAATAGCACAGGTTAAAAATCTGTGTAGATTGCAAAGTTTTATAAATATTTTGTATGTTTTTTTTTTACTTCATACGTGATGTATCAGCTATTAGCGCAGAGTTTCTAAGAAAATTCTCTCGAATATGTTGTTCCGGGATTCCTGGGAAGCGGTGAAGGAGGGGGGGGGGGTGAAGAAATACGTAATATGTTCATATACACATAAGCACACGTGAGATATCGTACACCAAAAAAAAATAGCCTCAATTAATTAAGAAATTCTAATACAACTATCGAAGAACCTTCTAAATTGCAAAAAATATGAATCACAAATTAATATTTTTAAAATACTGATCGTTATATTGATGTTCTATAATCCGGCCAAAATTGCAACTGGATTAAGCACCTTTTTTTTTTTTTTTCCAGTTCTGCACCTTCGAAGTCATTCCTCGTAGGCTCTCGAGAGAGTGAGAGAGACAGCGAGAGAGAGAGAGCGAGAGAGTGAGAGAGAGCGAGAGAGAGAGAGAGAGAGAGGAAGTTGCAAAGCCTGGAGGTATTGTGCGAGGGGATCGAGGTCATCTATGAATAACGCAAGCACAGGTATAGGAGGATCGATGGAACAGCCGAGCCGTGCATCAAAACGCTGTGCGTGCATTGTTAGCACTTCATTAGGCCGCCGCACCGCAAATATCTTCTTTCCTCTCCCCCCCCCCCCCTCCTTTTTTCACACGCCACCCAACCTGGCCGGTGGTCGTAGCAGTCCGTCAGCTATGGTCCAAGACTTCAGATGCAAGAAGTGAAGATTCGCCGAGGTGTGGCGGTCTTTTCAGTGTCTCCCGCTGTTGGTGACTTCGTCTGGCATATTATTTCCATATCAGTACAAAAAAAAATATATAATTTACTTGGCTGTCTGTGATTATCGAACCAAAAAAATTTGCTACCCGCAAATTAGGAACCTTAACCAAATCTAATGGCAAAAATAAAAAATAAAAAGGTTAAGATAGATTTGTACATTAACACTTAAATTCCAATCAGTAACGTAAAAAACACAAATGACGATTAATTCTCAAGTCTGATCAACACCTATGCCATTTGAGTAACTTTGAATTTTTTTTAAATTATTTTATTATTCCTGTAAACTTATAAAAGTAATACATTTTCTAGTAATTTATTCCACTAAATTGTTTGCTTAAAGTAAAACCAATTGTATAGTTTACAGGGAAGCTTTACTGTAAATTCAAATTTAGTTTTTAATAAACAACAATCGTCCATATTTCTCATGAATTATTCTTTCCTTGCAAATGAAGTTGTGAGGATAGCTAGTTACACTATAAAACTGCTTTTGAGATAGCAAATGTTTTCTGTATCAAACAATTGTTTTATTTAAATATGAGCTATTACAAACATAATCTTCCTGCAAAAAAATTGCTTGTCATATATGCTTGTACTATAAGCAATCTTGCATTCCCATTACAAGAACCTATCAATTGTCCAAATGATGAAGTTAGCTAGGTACATTTATCATAAATAAATGTTTGTGTTATAAATCAAATCATTATTATACCCGAAAAATAATGTCAAAAATAAAGTAAAAATTGTAACTAAAATAGTATTTTTATTCCTAAAATTAAAGATTCATATTCTTTTACATTTGTAAAACTTGAAAAAAAATATTTGCTATATAAAAAGGATTTTACAGTACATCTGAAGTGTTTTCAGCTTTTGTTACGTCGTTTTAACTTACAACATTACTAAATGTACTACTCCTATATTGCTTGTGTATAATTATTATTAGGAGTTGTGTAGTCTTTTTTGTCATCCCTCATTTGCATAATATATTATGTATATATGCTATATATATCTGAAACACTAGCGTACTATACTTGCGATTTGTAGCAGAAATAGTTTACATTTTTGCATGTTATGTCGAAATTTAATGACATTTTAAATTGGGTGATTTAATTTTAGATCTACGAACCCTTTGTTCAAACAAATCAAAATTATATTATATATAACTCTTTGGATGAAACATTTCCAAAAACTTTTTCCAGTCACATGAAGCTTTAATATTTCCTGCTTACTGCAGCAAGACAAATTCCCTAAGTGAATTTAAAGTGAAAATAAAAAGTCGGTAACGAATTTCATATTGACTGGGAACATTAACGTGTTCGCTAAAGAAGTCAGCGAAGAAAAAGAATGTTCGTGATTTAACCCTTGGAATTTCCCTCGGAAGTTCTGCCGCAAGTGTTTCAAGTTTTTAAATTTTTTTTTATGGCTTCAGCGCGGTTGGGCAGAAGGGGGATGGACCAAAAAAAGAAAATGTTAAGAAGAGAATAAATTTATGCTAATGTGACGTGTCTGGCTGCCGCGCGCGCGCTCAATTCTATTTCGCGGTCGCGTTGTCGAAAAGTTTTTCTTGGAATGTTTCGATATTCCCGGATGTGGGGCACACGTCTGCGTTCGCGGGAAAGTAAGGGATGGGGAATATTTTCACACAAACGCGCTGAACATTCTCCGCAGGATGACGCAAAATCGTTTTGAAAGTTTCGTTCTCCAACAGAAACTCTTTCCAGTGAATTCCTCCAAAAGTATTGAGTTTAAAAATAAGGTTTATCTTACAAGGACCAATATCATAACTCCACCAATTCTCGCCTTTATTTTAAAATTATAAAAATTAGTCGGTAAATATATTTAACGCTTAGTATCACATGCTGTATTTATTTTTTTTATTTTTGTTCCGACATTACGTTAATAGAAGGGCTATTTTTTAATCTGAACTCCATACCTCCCTTGCATTTGTTGATCCGCAACCACTATTTTTAACAGATGTTCACTTAAATAATATCATGGGTGTAAGAAGTAACACAAGTTTATACAGATTTATACAACCATTCATTATATTATTCTTAGTGAATATCTGTTGAAAATGTTAGTGGCAGAACAACTACAAAGGTGGGCATCGGCTTGAAATTAGAGAAAGGGACCTCAAACAACACTAATGACAGCTTGTGAAACCAAAGCCATTCTTAAAAAAAAATTTAACTAACAACTGTTTAATATATATATTTTTTTTTTGCCCTCGTTTATGAAATCCTGAGACGATCGAACACTGTACCAGTATACGAAATGCAGGAAGAATCGACCGCAGCCAGTTATGAAGAACAATTTCCAGAATTTATTTATCTGCAGTGATTTCAGCAAACCATCGAAACACACAAAAGTCAGGACGGATGACCTGAGATTCGAACCAGTCGAAGCGCTAGATGTTCCTCCCCGCTCGCCCCAAAATGTCCGCGGAATAAACTCGTTGATGTACAGGGGAAAAAAAAAAAGGTCAGCACCGATTTTATATTATTCCGTGTTTCACAAGAAAAAAAAATTGGTCTCTTTTATACTCTCCCTCGAATTAACGAGGATCGAAGCATTTTTTTCTTCCTAGCGACACAACGCAGGATTAAAAAAAATAAAATAAAAATTTTATGGCCAATACGTAATATATAATTTTTTTCCATATAGAACCCATTAAATATTTTTTAGAGAAATGAAAATAGTTCCGTCACAAATATGCGTCTGAGCGGTCAGAACAAAATACACAAAATATTTGGTCGGGTTCATACTATATTTCTAAGGCCACAGAACTACTTTTTTTGACGTGAAAACATCTAATAAATCGATGAACGCCGGCTGCACGCGCGAAAAAGTGTCCTGTTACGCACATTGTCCCGTTATGCTGTGTGCCGTTACGCTCATTGTACGCTTGCGCCACATCTATCTCTCTTCCACTCGATTGGAACAACCATCGATTTGACTTTTTCGAGGCACATTAAACTTGAAACACTCCCATTCGTTTCCTACTTTTCCTATCATCGTCCTATCCTTAACAGAATAACACAGACTGGAAGAAGTTAAATAGCAAACATGTATAAAAATTTATAGTTAAAATAATTTCTTCGTTAAAGTAATAAACGTATTTGAATTAATGAGTGCAAATAAAAGTAAATTTATAAATTAAATTGTAGATTTCATTTCACTCCTTCTTTGTATCCATACAAAGCAGTGATAATTCAATAAAAATAATTCAACTTTATTCACAAACGTATGCAATCATTTCATCAATGTTTTGTTATGACGTTGTCACGTTAAACTACCGTCCGTAAACCGACTTTACAGACAACCGTTTTTTTTTTTTTTTTTTTTTTGCCATTCGACCGTGTAGTGGAACAAGTGCGTAAGGTTTCTCCCTGCGATGGTGTTGTCGCTCCCAGGCCGCCACAAGCACCCGGCTGGCGACAGCCGGGGGTTGACCCCTTCTGTATAGGGCTTCTCTGTTGTCGCGAGGCGGCAGGGGAATCCCTTCAACCGGCAGGGACCAATTATAGGGCTCGCGCGCGCATTCCAACAACCCCCCTACCCCCCCCCCCTCTCCTAGACCTCTTGGCCGACATACGCGGTGAGTCGTCTTCAGCCATGTTCGCAAATTAAAAAAAAAAAAAAAATAGCCAGTCATGGGGACCGGACCGTTAAAAGAAGTGAAAACTTAAAACATTGTTTTTAAATGTGTAATATCTAATATGACATCATTTCTACGTCAAATGTACGTAAGGAAATGATTTTTGTATTATATCAGTACGATGTCAGCATGATATCATTTATCATTACAACATTTTTTTAGTCACAACAGATGTCAGTGGTGTGTAAAAATTACGCAAAAAATTCGTTACCTATGACTTACCAGTGATGTCAGACCTAGGTCATGTATTCACGTGGTAAAATTAACTTCACTTAGACCTACTGCTGCTACAGCATGTCGGTGATGTGAACTCACAAGATTTTTACCCACCCAAAAAAGAGTCCAACACGCACATGATACAGTCGAGTACATACAATGTATTAGTGTATATATGCGTATACATGTACCTACACAGGCCGCTGCGATTCGCCAGTCTGGCGCATCACGTCACTAGCATGTCGGTGACGCGAACCCACAAGTTTTGCCCCTAGCAAAAATCGCTCAACGCGGCTAAAGAAGTTTTCACTTTTAGAAAAAAAAATCCTTCGCTTGGAGTCTACGCACTACAGAACTGAAACTTCGTTTGCTTTGTAAGGTATTTATACAGTTAAATTATTTTCATTTTTCGATCACACTATCCACATAAAAATGAACGATGATCATAAACGAAATTGCACAAACCAATAACTACATTTCCACACGAATGAATAATTCGTAAGTTCTTTAAATTAAATAAAAGAAATATGGAAGCGTCAATCTTCAGCCGTTACGAAAAGTGAGGAGTAGACAAACACAAAGCAGCGTTAATAGAATTAAAGCATCACTGCTACGTCATTTCCACATCTCCCCTACCGTCTCCCCTTCCGGCCGTTACAACTAGCATGTAGCAGCATGCTACGCTACGTACCTATCCCTCCCCCCTCCTTTTTTTTTACCGTCTTCCCATTCGACCGCTAGCGCATGGTTTGGAGCGGCGTCGCCGCTGACGCATTCTTCTGTTCTCACCGGTACCCCCACCACGTACCTAACTGTTGCCCCTCGTGCGATCGGAATTTTCGTAACGCTCGAAAATCGTTGCCTTCTCAGTAAAGAAGTTTCACCGAAAAAAAAACCTAAGCGAGCACACAACAGGCCGAGCACACGGCTGTGCACGTGACCTTGAGAAATCTTTAGAAATTCTACCCAAATAATGTAGAGGCCCCCGCCTACCCGGGAACACACACACGGTGTGCAGAGCTTCAGGAAAAAACAACGCGATTTGAAAATTACTCAAGTTATCCTAGTGGGGGTCAGCTTACGAAAAGCATTTATGAGTTCACTGAGGGCCGAAAAGTACTTTTGATTTCGGATTAAGTTTTTAAACTGTGTTTTTAGAAGAGTTAAAATGGCTAAAACGCATGTTTTCAGAGAAATTTTTAGGCGTAAAACAAGCACCACAGATTCTTGAAATCACTTAAAAGACTTGCATTACTCCTTTATCTTCATTTCTCGGCCGTATAATGTTACGGGGATTGCTCAAATTTGACAGTTGTCCTGTGACGACGAGAAGACTGCGCATCAGTTCAGAACCTTGCGCTTAGAGGCTATACAGCGCTAGAAGCAACAGCGAGCGTCGCGCTTATCATCCCGCCTCACTAAAACACAAACACTCCTGACGAGGCGGGCTTCGTAACAGAACAGACGAGCGCGAACAAGGTAATAAAACATTTCGAAAGGGTAGCCTGCACTGTGTTTTTTTTTGTAAATGGAACATAAATGTTAATGTAAAAATAACAGAAATTTGTGATTTTTTGTATTTAAATGAAAACTACAAAATTGTGTTCGCAGTAATACTGGGTTCAAATTTTAATCCGGGCATTTATGCTTTGTGTTTTACCAGTACCTCTAATAGACTAAGTTATTTTTCAACCCGTTCCCTTAATATCATTTCTGTATAAACTGCGCCCATTTAAATAACATTGCTACAACAACATAAAGTCAAATTGTTTAATACCCGATTGTCTTTTCCATGGTTAAAAAAAGGTTATGGTTGAATTAATTTTAAATTATAGTACACAATAATGCGTCCATTTTCGAAAGAATTCTCAGGATCATCTCGAAAAATAAAGTACTTAATATATGCAAAAAAATTAATCCTAGCCATCTGTTGTACAATGTTACAGTATATTTTCTTGTAGTATTACAAACAATTTCTTGGCAACTGGTTTCGAAAGGAATCATTTGTGAAAGCACAAAAAAAAATATGTGTGGTGACCTACATTTTCGTCCGACGCAGCGAGATGACGCAGTGTCACTGTAAGACGTAAGTAGAATTCCGAAAAGGAAGGGGGAGGGGGGAGGTTTTGAGGAGAACTGGGGAAGTAGAAACGCAATGTTTGTCCACTGAATCTATACATATAGCGGTCGTGGTTGGTGAGGGGGCTTGAAGGAGGGAGGGAGGTTACTCCCAAAAAGGAAAGACGTCTCTCCCCAAAGGTAGCATTCTTTTCTGTTCCTGAATTTCAAATGCGTCCATGGTTAAGCGGATGGGTGGGGTTGTGGGGGTTACTGCGTTGTTTCGTCGCGTCTCCTCGGGAAGCCATCTTCACTTCCTGTCTCTGCCTCGAGCGCGCCTGGAGGGACCACATCTGGCTAGCGAGCGCCCAGGGAATCTCCCAGACGCCGCTGGGAGCGTCCTGTCTCAACCGACATCTAGCTCCGTCGGCGAGCTTCAGAAAATAAATTACACACGCATGATCCGCTCGGGTTATTGTTACTTCGAACTACCCTGGAAGAATACCTCGAGATAATGTGAACATTCAACTCAAGGTGCGCAAATTCGATAAAGTTGCTCGCAGTAGCGTCCAGCCTGGTACTTAAAACGGTAATTTTGGTGGCAAAATTTGTACGAGGGTTTTTTTTTTTTCAACCTCCGATCGGCTGTAATAAAAAAACGGGAATGAATTGGGAAATTATTTTAATGTCAAAAGAAACGTACATCTTTACTCTATTTTTCCACATAATCACCGTGCAGATTGAGGCATTTGTCGTACCGATGCACCAGCTTTCCAATACCCTCTGCATAAAATGATGCCTCCTGCCTATTCAGCCACGTTTTAACAATGGCCTGCAGTGTGATTACAGTTTCATTTCTCCATGGCATGCCCATTTATCCATACCCTAATCGCTCGTACACGAATCGACACGTCTCGTAGTGTTTACCCCCTTCCACCAACCATGTGGAGCGGCCAACTCACACCTCAGTTGAAGCTTGGTTATGGGAATGTCAACATGGCTGCAACGATAAACTGTACGGCGAAATGCGAGCTGCGTGGAGTCATCCGTTTCTTACAGGCAGAAGGGCACACTGCAGCAGAAATCCATTGCCGAATGAGCACTGTTAAAACGTGGCTGAATAGGCAGGAGGCATCATTTTATGCAGAGGGTATTGGAAAGCTGGTGCATCGGTACGACAATGCCTCAATATGCACGGTGATTATGTGGAATAATAGAGTAAAGATGTACGTTTCTTTTGACATTAAAATAATTTCCCAATTCATTCCCGTTTTTTTATTACAGCCGATTGGAAATTTAAAAAAAAATTACCCTCGTATTTCGCGGAAACATACATCAAAGCAGGTCTCAAAACACTGTTTTCTTTTTTTTTACTCTTTTATTTGTTGGAATTATTTTTAGCAGGGCGTGGCTACATTGAGATGGATGAAAATCATTCAACTGCACGTAAAAAAAATTAAATTGATGCTATCAAAGAAGTTTGAGTTTCCTCCACCGATCATAACAAACAAAAACAATAATAATATTAAAAAATACGAACGCAAATCGTTTCGAAGCAAAGTTTTCCTAAACCACAACATACTTAAGACGCATCTAAGGGAATGTAAAACTTCACATTATATATTTATCGTCTTCCACTATTGGGCTAGACTGTCAACTATATAAAATAAACCTTGATGAAATCCAAAACAACCTAGTCTATAATTCGCTCATTTTCAGTTAGCAATTAACACACGAGATTATCTAGAAAATGTAAAAAAAAAAAAAAAACAGTTATGTCTAGAATGTTGTCCAGTGAATTCGCATATTATTCCTGTTCCTAAAATTTCACGGGAACATATACAAATAAGAAAGTGAAATTATATTCAGCATTAGGCCCGTTTGAAAACTCGTTAAATGTGAAGCGAATATCAAATATAATGTTTTAATATTCTCGAAGATGAATCGAATTGCGAATATTGTTCTAGGTGAAGATAATATAAAATATAAAATCGGGACTGAAGTAAAAAAAAAAACATGTAACTTTTATAGTTTAAATTATTAAATAACAATGCATAATATTGATGTTGAGCAATCACCAAAGCAAACCGAGTACCGCTATTTTATTTTTTTCGAGTAATCAACTTTATTCAAGCAAAACACATACATATAACAAATTTCTTTTCATGATCGAAAATTAGGTCTAATATGTTTTAAATTTCGCAACAAACGCGCAACTTCATGTCACAACCGAAGCATTAAATAAAACGAATAGAAAGTTTCCAGGCGAAGTCAAATCGGATATTAAAATGAGCTTGAATTGATTTTACTCAGACGGAGATCTGCACAGGTCTGCTAGGCGGCATATCGGCGGTGGGCAATGGTAAGATCGCCTGCCCGGATAGTGGTGATGCCGGCACACCGCAGGGAACAGACATCAGGAGAGACTGGAACGGGGAATCAAGTCAAGAGCTGACTCGTGAGAAGGCGAGGAGTCCCAGTTTTAAGTCCTCTAGCGCCTGGGTAGGGGGGGGGGGGAAGTGTCGGAAACGGCGGGAACGAAGCGTCCCAGCGTCGCAGGTCCGCTTGTCAAGTCACGTGAGCCCTTATCTCGAAGGTCCGTGGTTCCTGCAGGTCGCCGCGTCGGTGGTGAAGGGGAAGGGGAAGCGAGAGGGACAAGGAGATCGAGAGATGAATGCTCTCTCATTACAGCGGCGGTGAATCATGGTGTCCTTTTTATCGCTTCCCATCTCGCTCTCATTTACCTCTCGGTTGAGTCTGTCCAGGGGTTGGAAAAAGGTGGAAAAGGGAGGGGGGGACACCATGCAAGAGAGTAAATGTGAAAGGGGATGTTGGTGGGGCGTGGTGGGGTGAGGAAGAAGGGGGGGGGGGGGTGAGTTATTGCATCCCCTCCCCTGTGGACATCTTCACTGCAATCTCTCGCTTCTTCATTAGCATGTTGATGCACCACAACAATGCAAAATATGGTCCCGCTCTTTCTTGTGTGTGTGTGTGTGTGTTTGCGCCGAGAGAGCTAATCTGCATGCCGTGTTTCCGCACGATAACACACCAGCGTGCGCTCTCGCCCTATCCTCCCCTCCCTCCCTCCCTCCCCCCTCTCCATTAGCGGGTGTTGCTGACCCTTTCCGAACGCTAACCCAACACCCCTGATATCTGCACGCACCGTCTCTTCATGCGGCGAGCAGTTTGCCCGCTCGTATGACGTCACGAGGGTTCCGGGCATGCACTTATTGGTGCAATAGTTTGCACGTATGCGCCAATATTAATATAATTAATATCACATAGTATTTTTTTAATTAACATTTTTATGTTAAAGATATTCTTACATCCAAGTGAATGTTTACCCTGTTTACAACGTAACAGGAAATCAGTCAGTGAAAACAGACGTGGTTTGTTTCTGCGAAGACCCAGTTGTGTGGAACCAGTTCATGTTGAATAACTATTAAGTTTACAGTAATTTTTAAGAATATTGGAAAAGCGAAGTAATTTTTACCGTGCGCATGGTTTTTGAATTTAATGTGTACTGTTAGTTTACACTAAATGACTGGTAATTTTACACTAAACAATAATAGCGGTAACACTGGGTGAAAATTCTTACCCGATCATTTATGCTTTGTGTTGTCCCAGTACCTAAAATTGTTAAAGATATTTATAAACCGTTCTATGAAGAGCTATTCTGTATTAACAACGCACATTAATAAGCAACAATAATACAAAATAAAGTCCAGTTATTGAATACACAATTATCTTTTCAGTGGTTTGAAAAAAAATATGCTTGAGTGACACATCAGTTAAAAAAAATACAATTATCACAGGCTTTCGCGGCCATTGTCTAGATTTTCTTGGCTTCTGGGTTGTATTCGCGTCGAAGGAGAAGATATCACCGACGTTTCGGTCGACGTCGCAGTCGCCATCATCAGGGACCAGTTACCTACTCGGTGATATCTTCGCATTCGACGAGACTGCAACCCAGAAGCCAAGCAGCCCCAATAAAATCATGCGCCAATTTTCGTAATAAATACTCAGTTTTATCTTTAAAAAGAACCATACCCGTGTGTTGAAATAGGTTACAATATCTTTCTTGTATTACAAACCATCTCTTGGCAGCAGGTTTTGAAAGGAATCTTTTTGTAAAAGTACAGATTTTTTTTTTACCTGTGTAGCATGAAAAAAAATTACCCACGAGTTTGGCATCTCTATTAAATCGCTCGGCCAGATTTCTTGCTGCACCAATCGGAGGGTTCTTACTCTTTTAGTGTTTATATGGGCCGGTGGAGGAAAAGGGATGAGGGGGGGGGGGAAGGTTTAGCAGAGACCAGTTCACAGATTACCTCAGCACTTTCTCTTCGCATGGCGGGTTGTCATTACACACAAGGTCGGATACGGGTGGGAAGGAATACAATCTTCTCAGACACCTACCCATTATTCCACACTTGGCTCCGTGCTTTTAGATCCACTAATAGTACGGCCGGAGCTACCGCCAACAGTTCTTAGATCACGGAAAAGTTGTTACGACGCCGGAAAACCTTTAGGAACCCCCCTTTCCTTTCCTTCCCAACACAATCATTTCCGAAAACAAGAACTGGTGTTTCCACGAACAGTTTCTCGTGTTTTGGGACGGAGCTATTAAAAGTGTTACCGCCAAGCAGTTAAAACTCTGTGGCCTTAGTTTCTTTGGCACTTTCGAATGCCACTATTAAAGGTTTTAAGGGCCATGGCTTTGCCATGTTAAAACCTTCTGAAATGGCAGTTAAAGACTGATGTCATTTCCCTACAATACTTGAGTGTTCTTCCGGGTGCATGGGCAAATTGCGTACTGCCTTCGGTCTTGTGACTTGTTAAAGCGCACACCCAGGAAATCATCCAACAGAACGCCTTCACGCAAAATAAGAACCTTCGTGTATGGGACGAAAGATTTTTTTTTATTTTTTTCCCAAGAGGCGGAACAATGAAAACAAGATTTAAATTCTATATATTGGCCAAACTACCAACATTGGTTATAGTTAAAGATATAAATAAATAAACAAATCAGTACAGTTTAAATAATTAGGTACATATAATACTTCAACTCATATTTCTTTGTGGTTAGTTCATGACTCACGCACCTATCAACAAAATGGAAGCCTATGCTACTAACACACATGTCGTTTATAAAGAAATATTTTATTTATAAAAATAAAAAATATTTAACTTACAATAGTAATATTAAATTTATATAACCTATTTTTTTTTTTGCAAAAAATATATTTCTGTAAAATATGATACAATGGTATTTTGCCTCCCATTACCCCACATCTTTTTCTACTGCAAAATGTTTTACATTATCATTAAAATTGTAATATAGGCTACTATAGCTATTTTTCGACATTTTGATAGTGAGCGTTTTACTATATACAAGCACACTGGAAATTTTATTTATTTTTTATTTCAACTGCACAGAAAAAAAGAACACATTTCTGCAATTTAGACTTGTAATACCTACCTCTTTGAAACTGTATATCTATGAATTTTTTCTTTTAGTGTCATGTTTTGTAATCGTTTATCGCTATATTTCAACAGCTATGTATTCATTAATATCAAAATTTCAGTAATTTGTATGTTAGAGATGATATTGTGCAGGATGTGATATGGTAAATATTTTCAGTCTCCAGTTAAGTAAAGTAACCGGATTGGTTGTCAGCTTATTGGTGCACTATTCAAATGGTATGCTAACTTATGTTATTCGCTGGAATAGTTTTAAAAATATGTGATAGCGAACCTGTATAAATGTGGCTTGCCCATTTTATGTCTTAAAAGATATACTAGGCAATAATCTGAGTTGAATAGTGTTTAAGTTTAAAGCCAAAAGAGTCTGAAAGTAATTATAATATTTAGTTTGTGTGGCTTAAGTATTACTCCGAAGATATTAAAAAATATAAAAGTCAGTGGTTCATTTTGTAACTGGCCATATCCATTCTGGTATCTTCTGGGTAGTTTAACTGTTCACCAATTTAAAATATTTAACTATTTTGACTGCTTTAACCTAGATCAATGAATCAGAAAGCTTTGATCATATATTTAGTCTGCAAAAGCAAATAGCTAAATACCAATGTAATGTACTGTAATTAAAAGACCTCTACCTCTAACCATTTGAGTATTAAATTTTGTATAATTAATTTTTCTTGAATCCAGAGAATTAAGAAATGATATCAAGCGCCTAACGTAACTTAAATTTATGCATGAACAATTTTAACCAACCTTTAAACTTTTTAAATACAGACGTAATTTCTTAGCTAGTTAATACATATTCTCTTGTTAATGTGGAAAGTATTGTTTTCTAAACAACAAGAATAGGTATATAATATTAATTTTAACATTTGTAATTATATTCAAGAAAACAGTATATTAAAATAAATTGTGCATATTTATTGTTAATTTTATTTATTTTATGTTTTTAAAGTAAATAGAATATAGTAAAAGCCATAAAATTGTCTCCCATCATTGGATGTATAATACTGAGTATAATAAAGTTAATAATACGAAACACCAAAGGTAATGAATGTTACAGACACCACACTATTTATATATTAAATGTTACATTTCTCACATTGATAACAAATTACTCTGCATAATAGTACAATGTTTATTATAATAGATACAACTCCAGAATGATAATATTTCAGAGAGTGGATAGTAGATACAGAGAGAGATGACCACACCAGCATGTATAATTGTACGGCACATAAGTACACATCTATAACGTGGTCTCAGAAGGAAACTTAAAATCCTACAAGTCTGTTTCATTGCCGAGGTGTGAAATCACTATAACTGATACGATGCACGCAGTTAAAGCCTTAAGAAGATAATATAAAAAAAAAGTTACCCAAATTAAAATGTTAAACTCTAACAGGAAAGCTTGCATAACAAACGTCCGGAAGAAACGCGACTTTGAAAATCTTGCTGGCGAGAGAAGCGTACCAACAAATGCTGGGAGCTGGTTGTTAATGACGTGATGGTAGGTTTAATTTCCCAGGCGGGAGCAACGGGACTGTCCTTGCGAATCGTGTTTAATTTTACGACCAGGAAGTCGGGAGACCGCCGGCGTGGTCTTTAGGATCTCTCTCGCCGTTGCTACATCAGGGAGAGGAGGAAGGGCGGGTGGGGGGGGGGGGTAAAGGGGGCGGGGGGATGAGGTTATAAAACCGCAGTCGATCACAAAAACGACAGAAGTGCGCTCAGGTTAACGACCGCGGAAGCCGGGGAAATATCCTCCCCCCCCCCCCCCCACACACACACAAGGGTTTCCGCCGAGAGCTCCCAGCTGACAATGACCTTACGCCCGTACGCACACACACACACACAACAACAAACCACGGACTGGGCGAAAAGGCCCATTAACCGGCCGCGCGCGAGCTTCGAGCTGCGCGGAAAGTACTAAATCTAGCCATTAAGCGCCCACAATGGTTTTTCGGAGAGTCGAGGAGTGGGGGGGGGGGGGGCGGATAGGGGAAAAGGAGGGGAAAAAAAAAAAAAAAACAACAAGCCATCTACTCTATTCCGCCAGGGCGCTGCAAGCACTTACGAACAGCCCATGTTTATTTCGGTCGTAAACATTTATAGAGTACGGCAGGGGTAGTATAACGTGCAGGGGTGAAGGCGGCGGGTAAGAAGCTCAAGCCAGCGGACGGACTCGAAGGAAGGAAAGACCTTCCGGGAATACCTCCGAGTTATTCTCATTTCCATAAATCGCGCCGTCGTCGACCCGGGGGGGGGGGGGGGACCACCGCGAGGTACGAAGTCTCCCGACGAGGTACGACAAAACGAGGAGAGCTCGGGTCTGGCGCGATCCCGTCTCGAATTTTCCGGCTCCGAATAGAAATGTTGCGTAAACCCCCCACCCCCCCCCCCCCCCCACCCCACCGACCCTTAGGCGTGCGGTTTTTTTTTTTAATTTAAGACCACGCGATGTTCCAGGCTCCACCTCCGACCGCTTTATGCCCTGACCGCGCGACTGTGATCCTTCGTCCGAAGCGCCGCTGAATTCTCAGTTCCGAGCGGAACACGTCATTATACTTCACTGCCCGGACGGATTTATGGGGCTCGGACCGACCGCTGACACACACGACTGCCGCATGTGAGCGCGATGATTCATGGGTCTGCAGCCGACACTCGCCCGGGTGAAATACAGAGCTCTCGCGCGAAGCGTAGCAACGTCTGCGGTTCGGGGCCGCAAACTCTGATCATCGAAACCCAAAATCCTGAACCGTGACTTATAACATACTGACTGATAACTAAAAAAAATAAATAAATAAAAAATAAATAAAATAAACTGCTACTAAATAGTAATGTTCGCAGGCTTTCACGGCCATTGTCTGAAGTAGCTTGACTTCTGGGTTGTATAGCCGCGTCCTTGGCGAATAATTCACCGACGGACGCTTCGGTCGACATTACAGTCGCCATCATCAGAGAGCAGTTACCTACATCCGTCGGTTAATTATTCGCCAAGGACGCGGCTAAAACCCAGAAGCCAAGCTACTTCTACTAAATAGATTTAAAATAATAAAATTAAACATGTATATGTATGAGCCAATTTGCAAAAAAAAAACACAATTATCTCAAATAATTGAAAACAAATGTCTGTGATTTAATAAAATGTTGTTGGAAACATTATTACAGTGTTCTTCTGTTGCATCACCCGAAGTATTCAACAGCGTAGGATGTGTGTTCGGTGCTTTAGTTTTCATTGATTAAATAGTCAAATTATATTGATTTTCGGTACTTGCAAAACTTTGAACATTCAGAGTGTTCACGCAGCTCTCCGAATCCAGTCTGGCGTGGACTGAAGAGAAACGCGCGCATTCCTGGGGAGGCAAGGGTGAATAAACAAGCGAGAGAGTATTTTTGGGGGGGAAGTAGGGGGAAGAGGGCGTAGCGAACTGGGGCTGTGGCGGTCAACCACCTTGACTCCATGAATATTGCAGTAATTACACCGACTGTTTGAGGGGCAGCTTTGCCACTAGCGTGTCTCTCGCGCATCGAGGTAAATGGTTAGCCGTGGAAAACTGCGGAGATGAAAGGAAAGACTCAGGTTCGTGAAATTTTGGCCACAGCTGCTACCACTTATTAATATTTTTTATGCATAGATTACCCATGTCAAGATTCTAGACACCAGTAAACCCCCAAAAAAAAATTTGGCAACTTGAGATCTCGGGAGTTTTCCCAATTGCGAATTTTCACAGTGAGAATTTAACACAGAAAAACGCCTTCGTATTTGCCGCCAAGTAGTTCTTAAAATTTTCATGTCCGACTGTGACTAGTATAACAGAAACTTTTCATGTCTGCTTATTTTCTCCTTTTCATTTTTCTATAAAGTAAATGAGATTATTTATTTCAGGTAAAAACATCCAAGTTACGAAACATGGGAGCACCAACTAAAACTACCATAGAGACGACAGCAAGACTGCACACCAGTTCAGTCCTTGAGCGTAGAGTCGACCAGGCAACTGATGCGCCCAGTAGTGTCACCTTTAGTGGTAGTGCGCCTTTATTTCCTGAAAATAGAGTATGCCCAATTGATAGCTCATATGATTGTATTCCTTTTTAGGAAAACAATTTAATTTTTATATTTCCACTGGAAATATCATTTATCGTTATAACAACTAACATGAGAAATCCCAACAAAGAAGAAAAAAATTTATGGTAAATATATTTACTTAGTTTTAACAAAATGGAATAGTGACGAATAACTCTTAATTGACCACACACAGGCTTTGACTAGCTAAGCTGTGTACAGCATACAGTAAAAGAAACAAATATAGCCTACTAAAATCAAATATAATATTTTATATATATTATATTTTATTCGTAACTGAAAAAAACCTTACTTGTTATTTAATTAATATTCGGCAGTGACTCAATAAGGTACATTTTTACTGCTCACTTAATTGTTTTCCGTTTTAGTCTTGATTAAAATACCTAGCAGATATTAATTCTCTGGAGACTGAATAGGGACAAAAAAATGCCCTCCACGGATAAAGTACTATTAACGATATGCACACATTTCCAATGCAGGAGAAAGCTTGCCATGACCACTGTTGGGGAAGAGGAGGGGGGGGGGGGTTGAGGAACAGAATAAAAAACTGAGTCAACAGTACTGTTTTGTTTCCGCGGAGAACGTCATCAAGATACAGGAGTCTTGAAACGAACCCAAAAACCCAAACGAGTTTCACTTCTCCAACCCTTCACGTTTTCGCGGAGAGCGACAAAGGGGATGTTTCCGCAAACGAGGGCGTGTGTATCCTATATTGCTTCCCCCCCTCCCCTTGTAACTCGAGTTGAAGGTGGCACAGCGAACACTTCCCCTACTTTCCTGCGCCACCTTCCACGTCCGCTACGCCGCTGGAAATTTGGGCATGCGGGGAGAGAGCGTCCAAGCTGCATTGCCGGCGCAGCGAATCTCGCGAACCGCAGTTGAACGCGAGAGAGACAGAGAGAGAGAGAGAGAGAGAGAGAGAGAGAGAGAGAGAGATATGTGCCTACGTAACCCCGTCGGTTCGTTTTAACATCCGTGGAGATATCCGCATCTCCCTGCGACCTCATTCGCGTTCCTGGCTCCGAGCACGCTAAGTCACCGAGCACGCTAAGTCGCCGAGTGCCAAGCTGCACTCGCAGGTCTACCGCTATGATTGGTGAGCCATCCCGAGAGATATGCGACCTCTCCTGCAATCCCCGAGCAGTTAGAATTACATTAAATTCGTTCCCGAATGTACGATTGTGTTAGAAACATTGATTGTGTTAGAAAAGCACGTTTGACATCAAATTTAAGACATTTTTAAAAGATTCTCGTTCGCTCGCTCTTTATTCAAAAATAAGTCAAGTTTTAAGTAATAATAATTATATTGTTTGATTAGTTAGTCGTATTTATTCGCTTGTTGTTAATTTTGTGTGTTCCAACGACATGTAAATGCATACAAGTTATGTTTTGTAGTCCCAGATAGTCACAGCATGGCGAGTCTTAAAACATTTGCACGTTTCGGCTTGTGTAACCATTCTGTGTACAAACAGCGAAATAGGTTTCTACATCGTATCACCGTTGTTACATCTCTGGGTTTAAATGGCCAAGGACATACTGCCAACGAATGTTTAAGGCATGCAAGCTCAATACAAAAAAAAATACACTTGTAGTTCATCAGATAGGGACCTCTGCCGCCGCCTTTCAAAAGATCGTTCTCACAGAAATGACTCGCGACTGAACTAAATTAACTAACACTTTGTGTCGTAGCGCTCGGGTTCTGTACACAGGTTTACAGTGTCATAGAACAACGAAGGAGGTAAACCATGCTCTCATGCCGTGCAATAAAATCTGTGCGGCCCCAACACTGAAGGAGCCTTTTTAGTTTTCTTGCTGATACAACTTGTAAAAAACATGTGTCATCGACGAACACAGCTGGTACGTTTTTGAGGTTGTACAATCACTAGAGTGGTATTCCTTTTTATTTCTTAGCCTATATCCTGATACACAGGGATTCGTCCATAGCACACACGTCCCTACATCACTAAGAAAATGCAGCCACTATGTAAAGGACGCATTACTAAGGGATGTATGGAATCAGAATACTTAAACTGCTAACACCACCTGTTGACAGTTGGTCGTACTAATGTGCACGCAGCCATCTTGAATCGTGATACATAAGAAAATTCAGCAAAACGTAAATAACAACGATCAATAAACAAATTAATGTATCGTGAATACACATTTTAGTGATCAAAATAAAATTTTGCTATAATTCTAAAAATAGTAAAAAAAAAATTGTAATAAGCATTAAATACCCCTAGAAGTTTAAGTTATAATTTTTATTAACATTTTTATTTGTCTCTATTTGAGTTATCACGTACGCTTATAAGTTTTCAAACCAATCTTATGCCAAAATTCTGAAGTAATATTGTACACAAAAAAAAATAAACCAATATTCCGAAGCTAATGGATGTAGAGACGCATCAGTGGATGCGATTGTCGCATCCGTAGAAATATGGAGTGTAGTGGACGCATGTAGGGATGCATCGGCATCCCTTGTGAGATACGGACGCAACGCAAAAATGACCGCGTCCACTACGATGCACTTCTAGTTGATCCCTCAGCTAAGGAATCCGTTAGGCTAGTATTCGGATGCAGCTTTAGTTTAAGGATGTCTTGTTCACAACTTGTAAAAAAGCACCTACGCTAAAATACGTAATGCCTCTAAATGCAGCTAAAAAAAAGTATATATATATATATATATTTATTATTATTATTTTACAAGTAAAATAATATTACCGTTGTTCACGCCTGCTGAATTCCGACCTTTCTGTGGCCAAATCGTAAGCCAATGTTCGAATCATGCTCAGAAAACAAGCTTACGACTACATGTAGATAATGCAACAAAGAGGTTAAAAAAAAAGGGGGTTTCTGTAGTTTCGTGCATCGCCGTCAGGTGCGCCACAGTCGATCATCCCGGAATGAAGGATGGATGAGGGTGCGGAGGAAGAGGAAAAAGGGCAAGTCAATCAAACTTCTTAACATCCTTAGCTCGTGTTCCACGCGATGCAGTCTCCCTCCCACTCAACCCTTCCCCCCACTTCCCGCAACTTAGAAACCCTTCCCTGTTTTACAAACCACAAAAAAAAAAATCCACTTCACGCCCAATACTTTCACCAATGTGCTTACAAGGGAAAGAAGAAGGAAAAAAAGGTGATAAAATGTATTGTAATGCATTTGGAAGAGGCATGACAAGAGACCTTAAAAAATTGCGGATTCAATCCACAATATGCTAAAATTCAAACAGTTTTACACCAATGCTGCCTCTGCCATTGGCTCACAACTCATCTTCAGGACTCTGGGCCAATAAGAAACATTCAACCAAATCTGTAACGAATCACAGGCTACTACGTTGGGACGTCTCACACGACAGCAGCCAAAGAGTGGGTGACATTTGACCGAGTATACATAGAGCTGTGGAGTTCATCCTAGCGGTCATTGAACCCGCGAATTTTTCCGGTCCCTAGGCATGACGTAGTTTGCAGCACGTTGATTGCAAGAGTAGGAAACAATAGCCCGGCATACGCGAGTAATTATAGCTCAATCTATAACCTAGAAAAAATGCACCACTTTTTTTCCGACGTGGAAAAAAAATTTCAGGTTTAACCTGGAGAGCAGTCCATCGCGTATAGTTAGGGACTGGAAAAATTCGCGGGTTCAATGACCTCCAGGGTAGACTCCACGATCCTGTGCACACTCAGGCAAACGTCGCCTGTTCATTGGCTGCTGACTTGTGAGGCGTCTCAATTGGGAGACTCGTGATTCGATACTGCTTTGACTGAGGGTCTATAATTGGCCCACAGTCCTCCAGGTTAACAGCGAACCAATGACAGAAGTTGCATAAAAATACAATTATTTGCATTCTAGCATATCGTGAAATGAATCCGCGAATGTTTCCGGTCTCTACGTATAGTCTTTTGGCAAAAAGCGAGTGACGTCAACCCCTTGGCCTACCGCGACCCCGTCAGCTGGTGTGACATGCTCTTGTGTACCGGGCTTTACTTCCGTGGATCCATCGTGCTGCCGTACATTCCAGGCCACAGTTTTTATTTTTACGATTAACACGGTTAAACGCGAAGACTTTTTTTAGTGGCCTAACTTGTAAAAAATGGAAAAAAAATGTATTGCATATTTTTTTTTTTGCATTGTTATCTGGCAAAGTTTGATTTTTGAAATTTTTGTGCGGTATGGATAAGGAAAACCGAATGGAATAAATAACTGAGAACGTTTGGGTTTAAAGGCAATGCCGGTAGCTACTGCATGGTTTGGTTAAAGTTTCTTTCATAAAAAAATATTTAATTATATTTAACCTTTTGAAAAAATATATTCTGGAGATTTTAAAAGCTAAATTAAATATTTTTTTTTGAAAGAAAATTAACCATATAACATAGTGGCCAGTAAAATTGACGTTAAACTTAAAGTTCAAGTTTGAAATTCCGTTTCAGTCTTCTTAAAAAAAAAACTTTGCTAGATAATTATGCAAAAAGTATGCGATTTATATTTTTTTTAATTTCGTTCAAATTTCAGCCACTCAAAATATCAGCAAGTTTGACGGTGTAGAAAGTAAATATGAAATAATGGCCTGGAACGGATCCGCGACTTGAGGCAAAGTATAATATTTCTCCACTTGATTAACCTGCCAAGTTTTTTTTGCTTGAATTTCACTTACCTGACTCTGCGGCCCTTACTTTAATCTGCCTCAAGTCACGACTGTGCAAGCAAGCCGGCTTAATGGCCCCGCATACTTGGGCACACACGCGGTGCGTGGAGCTTCAGGAAAAAACAACGCGATTTCAAAACTTCTCGAGATATCAGAGTGGGGTCTGCTTACGAAAAGCATTAAAGAGTTCGCTGAGGGCTGAAAAGTACTTTTGATTCCGGATTAAGTTTTTAAACTGTGTTTTTTAGAAGAGTGAAAATGGCTGCAACGCGTGTTTTTAGTCATTTTTTTTTTTTTAGACGTAAAACAACCGGTACAGATTCTTGAAAGCACTTAAGGGACTCGCATTACACATTTATCTTCATTTCTTCACCATATAATTTAACGGTCACCGCTCAAATTTCACAGTTTTCCTGTGACGACGAGAAGACTGTGCATCAGTTCAGAGCCTTGCGCTTAGAGGCTATACCGCGCTAGAAATACCAGCGAGCGTCGCGCTTATCATCTCGCCTCACTAACACACATACACCCCTGACGAGGCGGGCTCCTTAAGTGTGCTAGAGGCCAGAAACCGAAGTTTCTACGACGCTCTCTGAGCATATCATGTCAGGGGCATCGCGTACACTTTTGTCGAACGACTTGGGTCAGAGGACAGGTTGTGTGTTTTGTGGTATAAAACTGTCATACCAGCCCAATGTGCGCTGAACTACAAATTGTCTTGCAAAGCCAAGGCCACACAGAAAGATAAGCTATGTTTGCGATGTTCGCTATGTACACGATGTTCGCTATATGTTCACTATGTTCGCTGCGCCAGGTGGCCAAACAGGATATTCTAGTTCGCGATGTTGGAGAGACGCATGGCCATTCCATAAACATGGATATTTTTCGTAATGTTTCAATTAATTTTTTTCCGTCGACGTGACTATTTAAATCACAATACTGAGAGAAATTAAACTTCGTAAAAGGCAAACACAGAAAAAAAGCACAATCCCACGCGAAAACAGATTTTTTTTGTTTATCTGTTGCACATGCGCGACAGCGACGTTTTAGAAGAAAAAAAACAGCCGAGAATCAAACACCTGGCGACGTCGCCAACACAGCGAACATAGCGAACGTAGCGGATACAAGTTTGTGTGTCCAGTGACGGTTGAGATTCAGCTGGCTGTATTTTACTCGCGTAGCGAACATCGCGAACATAGCGAGCATAGCACCCCGTGTGGCTTACGTTTCGGTGAACAGCGGATGGAAGCTTCCCGGCGTGACGCAGTGTCGTGAGGGTAGTCTACAATGACACGGAAACGTAGACGGACCACATAAGCGGAGACGGATCTCCCAGAACATTTCACTGCAGCGTCTGTTGCTTCCACAATGGCAGAGAAACGTAACAAATGGCAACCAGCGATATTGCATTTCAAAGGCTACAAAATATAAATTTAAATAAAAAAAAAAACGAGATTATATCACGGGCAGAATTTACAGTTGTAATAAAATAAACCACAAAGTAATAACATAACACTTGATATTCTTGTACTTGAAACAATTTTCTACGTATTTAGAACATTCCCTACATAAATAAACATTTCTAATACCGGAGCCAAGTACGTCGCACGGAGCAACGTAAACGCAAGAGTTCAATAATACCGAGAAAATCCGTACGGGTTCGTCTCGGTCTGCGTGCTGTTGTAGAAACTCTGTTCCGTAAAATCCGTCTGCGTTTGCGTGCGAGTGTGGGACGGGCCTTAGAGGATTCAAAGTGTGCGGAAATGTAAGTGGGCTTTACCTGAAGCTCCTCCCACGTACGTCTGCCTCAGAGGGGAAGGAGGGGGGAGGGTGTTAGAAGGAGGGGGTTAGAAGTCTAGAGCGACGGAGTGAGGGGTGAAGGTCTGGGAAAGACAAAGAGTTCCCAAGTCGCGAGCACAAGGGGAATGCATTAATCCTAATTTATTCGAGGTCTACACAGGGGAAGAAGAGAAGTGGTTGCCGCACCAAGAACTAAAAATGAATACTAACTCCGCGTGGGGGGTTAAGTTTTGTGGGAGGGGGATTTTACTTCTCTCAACCCCCCCACCCCCTTACCACACTTACACCACCCGCAAATTCGCTGGCGCCTTTCTCACGACAGTCTCGTTCTCTTAGCGGGTTTATTCCCCATCCCCCTCCCCCTAAGAGGTGGATAATTTGAGAGAGAAGTTGCTTGCTAGAATCCGGTTTTGTCATTTCCGGTTTGTCTGCGGTTTATCTGCAGCTGCGTTACATGTGTTAATAACAACACAGTCGTTCGACTTTTGCGAGTTGGTGCTCTCTTACTATGTTTACTTCTACAAAATAAGTTTAAAGAAATATTGAATGATTACTCAAAAATAAACGTTAATAAAAAATATCCAACGGTAAAAAACATTTACTTTGGTGACGTATAATTAACATATGTACTTTATTTTTACTTCAATAGTGATTATACTTAAAATCCACAATACTTGGACGTGTGCACGCACACAAACATAATTTAAAATATTGCGATTCATCTAAAATATTATGCTGGATCCGTCACAAGACGTCAAAGTAATAAACTATCAGGTTGATAATTATTGTGATGAATACTCACAATTACTGTAAAAACTGCTAGAGATACCAACGCGATGCCATCGGTTTGTAATCTTTCGATATAACTGCAGTACGTTTAATGTAGCAAATTCATGAAGTTTGGCAAAAACATATCATAAATTTATACACTCACACAATTACATTATAATATGCACTGCAATACTCGTTCAACCTCTTGGCTTAGTGGTTAGAAATTCAGGCTTATTTCCACAAGTTATGTATCCCTGGCTGAATCGGGGACACTTCACTTGTGGCAAATTCTCTTCCAGAATTCAGGTCTGGCTGTGGTGTTTATTTCTCTACCTTAACACTGCTTAAGGCAATAGTAAACACTTACGGAAACACCTCGCCCTTGGCTTTCTCACTGATGGTATGGCCATGCTACTCGTGGCGATCATTCAGTATTCAGACCATCCTCCGAACATTTCACCCAGCTGATTTGATATTTTGATTTACCAATAATTTTATCAAACTGATCTTTTGTACCACAAAGAAATTTATATGTGGGCTTCCAACGGAAAAAAAATTGTATATATGTAAGCAATGGTACTCACGTGGTTTAAACAAACGGGATTTGAAAGTAAACACAAAAAGAATATTTTGTTATTTTACTCATATATATGTGGATATATGTAACAAAACGTAATTATTATGAAAATAAGTTCCCAGAAATTCATTTGGGAATAACGTTAAAAAAGAAACAGTGAATGATAGAATATTGTACAAGTTTTATCTCAACACACTCCGAGCTTGTCATAACTTGAGAAACTACAAACTGATAAACCATTAATTTCATATGTTCTTTAAATAATTCATGCATTGGGGAATTTTGATTAAATGTAATTTCTTGGTCATTTTCTTGGAGAATTTCTTTTTCATGACTAAATACCTTCCGCGGAATTCTTGTGCTGTCTTATAGTTAAGTTTGAATGTGTTCGTCGGTGCTGTCATCGTTGTGTTGTTAATAATACCTGTTTAGGTTCATTGTTGGGTTTATATGTTTGACATCAGCTAACCTAGGCTTGTTTTCTGTGGGTTTATGTTTACATTTTTATTTCTTATTTTTAATTTTTTTAATTTTTCCCATGACAAACGTTCAAAACCGCAATGGTGTATGTCTAATAAATGATATAAAATATATAGTTTTATGTATTCCAATCGATAGTTTTGTTAGTTTTTCTCTAATTTAAAGGTAAATGAATCGAGAGTATTGTGGCAACCCGTTTCCAAACATTTATTTGGCGAATTTTAGTGAGAGAAAAAAACAGGGTATGACAGCGAGTGTGTTTTAAGACTAACCAGAATATATACAATGCGGTGGTAAACCATATTTTTTTTTTTTTAATGGAACAGAGATATTCATGTAAAATTACAGATGCATAAAAAAATGTACATTAAATTTAAGAAATCTATCACCACAAAATAGTGTTCGCAGTAATGCTGGGTTCGGATTCTTACCCGGGAATTTCTGCCTCGTGTTGTCGCCCCTGTTACCTCCAGTAGTTGAAGTTATTTGTAAACCGTTCCCTGAATAGCTTTCAAGCACATTAAAGAAGCACGGTTCAAAATTAAATGAAGTAAATTTTTCGTAAGATATTCTCAGTATTAATTTTAAGGTGAAACAAAACGTATTTCATATTTGCAAATAATAATAATAATAATAATAATAATAATAATAACCATAGCCGTGTGTAGTGCGAATGCACGGCATCCTCTCGCAGTGTTACAAGCAGCTATTGCGGAGTCAGCAAGGTGGAAGAGGGGAGGATAAAGGGGTTAGGAAGGATACCAGCGCGCAGTAGCCCAGGGCTGCGTCGGAGAAGCCTATCTCTCTCTCTCTCACGTACTCTCTGTCTCGGTCTCTGTCTCCCGGCGCTGTAATTGCGAGCGAAGGCTCAAAAACACTCGGACACGTACCGGCGGAGGAGAGGGGCGGCGCTCTCTCCGCGGTAATTGGCAGATTGTGCCGCTAAACGTGCCGGCTGGAGGGCACATCCCTCCCCCCCCCCCCCCGCCTCCGGGTCCAGCCGTCCTCCAGTCCTCCAGTCGGCCACTCCAGCGCCTCTGCGCCGCTAGCCCTTCCTGCTCGTCTCTGCGCGGGGAACGTGACAGAGTCTGCGGTCACATTTCACCTCTGCGCCGCTGTGTCTCTGCGCCTCTGTGCCGTAGCAAGTCGCTTAATAACGTGAAAAAATCTGTACTAATAATTAGAGACTGGCCTTTTTTTCCGCAAAAAAAAATTTCTGATCGGCTACTAGATTGCGACAAGGCACACCCGCATACAGAGGTTTCCTTCCTTTTGATTGGACCTGTCGTCTGCGAGAGAAGTCGTTGCCGCCTTTATCTGAACGAGCAACTCAGCTCGCGTTTGCTTCCGCGCTGAATCACTGTGATTGGTTGTTGTAACACACTCAGACACTTACCTGAAAGAAAACTCGCCCCGATCACGAAACACAGACGATGGTACATTGTTTTGACTTTCGGATAATGTCGGAATCTTTTCGCGAAATATGCGTGCCCCTGCTAGTAATGAAACTGAAGTCTGTACATTGGATTAAATGATGAATAATAAACTATTGCAAATGGTTATTACATTACTGAGAACCCCGAAATATAGTTTCTTAAAATTTTGGTCTGTTTTTTTTTTATTTTATTTTTTAAATGTTTGTACGAGCATCAATCGAAAACTACTGGACAGATATTGATGAACTTTTTTTTAAATTTTTAATGGAAAGCTCTTTTTATAACTTAAAAACCAAGCTATGTCTAAATAAGAATTCCATCCCTAAGGGGGCGAAAAGGGGTAAATACGTTTTTTAGATACTTAAATATGTCTCTAAAATTTAATCAAGCTGAAGAAACGATAATAGGTACGAATAATTAACAATCGGAGACTACCCACCACAATTTTCATATTTTGCGAATTTAAACCCCTAAGGTGTAAGTATAATTTAAAAGTCAATAATTATATACACTAAAACAATTTGTATTTGTTTTTGTTAAATTCATCTCCCAAGAATGTTTTAAAAATTAATAATTATATCTACGAATTTAATTAACTGTAATGAATGACTTTGGGTACCAATAATTAAAATTCAAAAACTTACAAAAAAATTTATATAATATATAAATTTTAGGTTAAAAAAGTAGTAATTATTTTTACAGATTTCTAACTATAACTCCGTATTTAATTTTGCGTAATGAATGTTTTTGGGTACTAGTAATGACCATACAAAAACTTCGAACCAATTTTTTTTTATTTTCGAAATTTAACACCGAAAGGGTGAAAAGAGGGGTTGGTATATTTTAAAAATTAATAATTATATATCCGAAATTTAATTAAGCGTAATAAATGCTTTTGAGTACTCATAATAAACATACGAAAACTAACAAGAACCATTTTTATATTTTGCGGAATTCAAACTCTTAAGGGGTGAAAGAGTGGTAAGTATATTTTAAAGATTAATAATTTTATCTCCGAATTTAATTAAATGTAATAAATGCTAATGGGCACCAATACTAAACACACAAAAACTACCAACTACAGTTTTTACATTTAGCAAAATTCAACACTATTCCTTCATCATCTTTATTCATAACTGGTGTGATCCAAACTACAAATTTTAAATTTTCAACATAAGTAACTTTAGTTCGCTTGAGCACGTCAGTTCATTCACGGATGAATATTTTACCGCGTGGGCAAAGACTGACGAGTATTATTCGAAGGTTAAAACACACAACGAAAAAAAGCCCAAATAAACCGATGCCAAAATTTAAAATCATATACAACACAGAGTATTTCATGGAGAGAATTAGCCAAACTATGGCTCATTTAAGGAAATAGCTTCTTAAGTCAACATAGCAAATTTTTTAACAGTACGAGTAGTCATAGTTACCCGAACAATTTTTTTTTTACCACCTAAGTTGTGCAAAGGAATTGTTTCCCCCAAAAGTATAGCATTTTTTATTTTAATTTGAATTCTTATCAAAAGTAGGGTTATTCACTATTGCGTAACGAAAATTGTAGTCACCGTACATGTTACATAGTGGAAATTTAAAAAACTTAAAAAAAAAATCCTATTACTCAAGAACCACGACACTTTAAAAATTTTGGATTATTTATTTACTTATTTATTCAGAACCGAAATTCATTGGCCTAGCAGCTGCACTTGTATTACGTTGAATTCTGGGACATGTTGCATGTATTATATATGTAGTCTAACTAAAAATTAGAAATTTCATTTAATCTACGATGTGCATGATTCATTAAAGCAAGTGACTATTTTTTTTATCGTTTAGTTACAAAATATACACTTTTGAAAATGGCGAGCCCTACCGCAGTGGGACTGAAGATAGGCCAGCCGGCGGGGGTGAGGAGTCCGCAAAGGGGCTCCCGTACAAGCTACCGGTCTTCCCTGGCGGCCAATCACTCATCTCGACGCACTTTGACGGCCGGAGTCGGAATACCAGGAGAGGCAGGGCTAAAACCGTGGCGTTGGGAATATTTCGGAAGACGGCATGCTGCGGCGTAGCTGAAGTCACGTTTTTAACCCCGCCATCGCCGTTTTGTTCCGTCCCAAACATTGCGGAAACGCTGCTTGATAACACCTGATGATGGTTAGCAAGTCTGGATTATAATATCCGTAATCTTCATAAAAATAAAAGGATGCGTGTACCTATATACGCGCTTTAAAAGTTATACTTACTGGGCGTAATAAAATAAACTAACTTTATTTTTTCATGCAAATAGTTATTAGAATTAAAATAACATAAGGACTGAAGTGATATCACAAATACTCCTAGTAAAGTATATTATCCATCAAATTATTATTTTTTAAATAAATACTCAGTATTCTATATTGATAAAACACGTGAATGAAATAAATTCCGCAATTTAGAAAAATAATCGAGTAAATTTTAATTAAAAATGAAAATCAATAAATATGCTGAATAATGATTATATTTTATTATTAAATTTTAATGTAATAATTTATAATTAATAATGCAAATAAATTATACCAACCTGAACATAAACTCACTTATATAAATACATTTGAAACAGATTTTTAACACAATTTATATCACAAATAATTACAATAAATAAATTTTTTAAAGTATCAAATTCAAAAGCACATATATAATTTTTATTTCTATGTATCTTTTTTTAATTCTGTAAAAATTTCATAGCATGGTCCACGCACATCGTAAAAAATCACTCCCATAATTTCTTCATAACGCGCCTAAAGAAGTTTAACTTCAAAAAAGACTCTATATACAATTATTTTTTAACTTGAGGCACTATTTTATTCCTTGCACACCTTAGATACCTTTTTGATTTCTAGATGATATAGAATAAACAATCGAATTTTTTTCTTCAAATTTATTTAAAACATTGTCGTAGATAGAATTTAAATACCAATTTGAGTACCATTGATTTTACTTGATGTCATTTTGTGTATCAACCTGCTGCTCACGGCAAATAGGCCTATGTGTGTTGCTTGAAACACTGAAATCCACAACAAAATGCACGAATCTCTAAATAAACCATTGATTTGTGGCCCTTTATTATATTAATGAGTGTGCATTGACTGTAGGGTCTAGAGAAGATGACTCACCAACTGAACATTATCACGCCGAAGCCTGTTATAATACTTTAATCCTCTACCCCAAGAGCTGAAAGGTGATAAAGCCTTCTCTATAGAATCGAAGGTGACGATTTGCTGTTATGTTTTAATGACAATGAAAATTTTTAATTTTTTTTTAATTCAGGATATTTCAATTAAAGTTAAAATATTGGTATAAATTTTTTATACTATTTTTGGATGTATCTAATAATTTTTAGAGGATTAAATAAACCAAACTTTTCAATCGATCAAACATGAACGGTTGAGCAAACGCCAATAGAAGGAAAAACTTAACGTAAAGAACATAAAATAAATTACACGAAAAAAAAAAACTAGAACGTTCAGGAATTTCGGTTAAGTATTTACATTCAAAGCTTTCAATTATTGTATTCCACCACACAATTTATTTTTAGTATGTCCAAGCACCAAGCGATCCAATTCTTTTTTTAATAATGGCCAAATGTTGGTGGTTTAATGATTTAAAAACAGAGACGATCTGTGGCAGAGAAGGAATTCCGACAAATGCACGTGATTTGATATTTTTGGGATGGTAAAACATCATCGATAATATTTTATTTTTATTCCCCCCCCCCCTCCCTTGTTGCCAACTTCGGTATGAGAAGCACGCAATATATAGATGTACATATATGTCTATATATTTTTTTTCCAATTACTGTATCTCTTTTGAAACGTGTTTTAATTGTGTTCGCGGTGCATCTTGTCCAGCTACACCACACCCTGTATATACCATCCCTTTCTCTCTCTCGGGATGAATGTTTGCGTCATTTGCGCTCTGTTTCTCTCTCTCTCTCTCTCTCGTTCGCCTCTCTCGTCCCAGCGGGTCCTCTACTCCCAACCCCCCCCCCCTCTACAGTTGTGGACCGGGCGACTCATTATAATCCACACGCCCAGATTGACAGGAGCATCCAGCATCCAGAATCCAGAGTCCCCGGGCGCAGAGGGCGTCTGTGGGGAACGGCTCGACCTCCCACGTCTCATTATCCCGAAGAGAGAGAGAGAGAGAGAGGGAGAGGGAGAGAGCGGAGTAGGGTTGAAGAAGGGTGGAGGAGGGGCGGGACCCACAGAACCAAACACGGGTCGCACACACGCACCGCGGAACGAGGCAATATATTCGCGAACAGGGTGGGTTGGGAGGGGGTGAGGCGGGGTAGGAATTCAATTCGCGAGCAGCGCCGCAGATGAATTTCACTCTCCCAATCATTCCTTCGGTCAGCTGGGGATTCCACCCCCCCCCCCCCCTTCTCCCACCTCCTACCCCCCTTCACCCTTCTCTTCTTGATCTCCACGGCCCAGGAGAAGTAATCTTTCTCCTTTCCCTCTCCCCCGTCCAGTACTCGGGTATTTTGGGGATCACGCGGATATCTCTGCGGCTATCAGGCTGTCGACAAGCCGTTCCAGCTACCCGCCGCGTGGTAACATCGCCAGTGCGTGAAGACTTCAACTGAGATGCCTTGTTTCATTTAACCTATCCGTTGCTTTTGGGGGGTTGCGATACATGGTTGGACGGAAGCCGAGATTTTACGACATTGGTTTACATGTGAAACATATTTTTTTTATAAAATTCATAAAACTAAAAAAAAATCATAAAAATAATGTTAAATTTCTTAAAAATATTTATATAATTTTAAAAAATTAAATTATAATTTTATATATAAATAAAATATATATAATATACCGGAAAAATTCGCGATTTCAAATCCCTAAAGGATAGACTCCATGATCCTCTATGCACTCGTGCAAATTACATCTGCTGATTGGTTACCGACTCGTAACACCTGTTGACTGGAATGATCGTGATTCGCTAATTCTTCTATTAAAGATTTTTCATTGGCCCAATTACTGAAGCAAAATAATGTCTAAAGTATTTGTACCCTATCCTATCGTGAAATGAATCCGCGAATTTTACAAGTCTCTAATAATATAATTACGCTCATCACTGACTCAGTAACGCTGTGTGTGTGTGTTATGAAATATATCTTATATTCTTCATTTGACCACGTTGTCAAAAATTTTCAGAAACAAGTCTTTTCACACCGCATGTGGTTTTAGTACAATCAAGAGTTTCCAGTCAAGTGAGGGTGTACCTATATTGAATCGAATCCACAGCAAGGAAGGTTATTGAATGGCCAGAGACAATCAAGGAATGTAGTTTTTCAAGAGGTTCTTCTTCATCAAAAACAAGTTTTTGTCAATTTGATTTTTATCATTTTATAAATATTTCATACATATCTCCGAAATAATTTTTATTTTCACAAAATTAAAATTAAATTTGATTTTTTAATAAATATTTAGTGTACTTTAAATTAAAGTGATTGTTGTATTCATCATTTTTCAACGGGCGACATGGGCACCTTACAACTAGTTCCTTATTTTTTTTGTGTGCCAAAAAAAATCTGCATAATTACATTCGATGTACGTTCAACAAATTGAGCTACCTACAATTTATTCAAGACAAGGATTAGTATTTGAAATCTTTTTAAAAATAATATACTAAGCTATGAAATCATTAATCTACAAAATTAAATGACTCGACTCAAACACTTCGTAACGAATATCGCTTTAACGAGCGTCTCTAGGTTTTATATCTGCCACACAAAAAAAAATTAGGGAAATTAAATAAAAAAATCCAAAAAATATATATTTAACTAGTTAAAAATATTTGAAATTATTTAATTACATAAACTGTAACCGTATACAGATGCTACAAAACGATATACTTCCAAGCAAAGTGATGTTGGAAAAGAATGAGTAAATTACCACGTTAATCGTCTTTTGCCCCTTCATTTCGACTCCCTGGACGCAGCACATACGCCGTTCCGCGACAGCGCAGAAGCTAAGCACAGATTTACATTCCTCACTCACGTCTGGACCTTTTTTTTTTTTCTTTGGCTTTTCCACTCGATATTTTTCGTCGTCTCCGGACCGTGTAACCGCCCAGTCATCTACCGGATTAATGGCTCAGTAGCAATTGTGATGGCCGTGGCTTCGACCCGACCTTCTCTCCTCCTCTTAATCCTGCAATCTTTTCCACCCAATTCCTGCACCTCCTCCACCCCCCCCCCTCCCCCACCATCTCCTTTTCATGGCCGGCTGGAACGTAATTTTTGAGAAACAGCGTCGGTCGTGGAAGGAGGGGGAAAGAAGAAAAAAAAAAAAGGATTTTTTTTCGAGGTTATGGGTGTGTTGAAAACGGCTGGGTTGGTACCATTGCTCCTGCACAGAGCCATAATGTTCCCTTGTGCGCTGAGGGGAAAAGACGCCCGCGAGAAAACAGACGGACTTTGAAAATAAAGAATGGTGTTTTTTCTCCCCCCCGGCCCGCTGTAGCAACCGCAAGTAATGTAGCTCGAATGAACGCGCGGGTTTGGGGCCTTTGCAGTTACTGTCGCCTTTTTTCAACGTTTCTTTGCTGTTGCAGTTTGAAACCATTGTCCTTCGAATAATACCCGTCAGTCTTTGCCCACACGGTGAAATATTCATCCGCGACTGAACTCACGTGCACAAGCGAACTAAAGTTACTCATGTTTGAAAAATTTAAAATTTGTAGTTTGGGTCACACCAGTTATGAATAAAGATCGTGAAGAAAACGGAAGCTCAAAAATTCATAAAATAATTTTAGTCCCGAATTTCAGACATTTGAAAGAAAAAATAATTAAATTTACATTTACAAAACAGTGTAGGTACTCTCATTTGAGTCACAGTGCAGTTCCCATGTTAAAAAACAAGACACTTCAGTGGATGGATACAAATATCTGTAGAATTTAAAAAAAAATTATTTCTGAAGCAAAATATTTTGAATTTTAAAATTGTGGTGGATGAACCTTTACCGATTACCCTTTTTTATTTACTTAATTTTATTACAATTTTTGCGTTACGGTTCTTATGTTGCCTTTTATTACCGTTTGTGTATTATTTTATTTTACTTTATTTATTTGATTTGTAACATGCCACACCAACACCACACGGCTCCAACGGTGGGCACAACATTTAGGAAAAGTACTTTTATTTAATTGTATATTTAGTTTACGAATCCGGTAAAATTTTCTCGTAAGAACCTGTCAGGTTGGCACTACGAGTGTATAGTTATAGAACATACAAAAAAACTTTTATACTTTTAATTTTTAATTTTTAGATTGATGTTAAGTATCACTTACAGTGTGAGTTGTATTTTGGTTTTTAATCTTTTATTTTGAGTGATTCTTCGAACAGGCTTGTTGGGCATGCATATACCTAGTAAACCGGTGTGTGGTTGAGGAACTAAACCAAAAAGGGGGGGGGGGGGGGGTGGGGGGCGTGTCTCGCGGCTATAGGTGCGAGTTGGCGACCAGCCAATGACGAAGCTCGTGTGGCGACACAACTACGTGAACGAGTCCTGGAGGAAGGGGTGGGGTCATGCGACCTATCGGGGTCAAATTCAAATTCAATATGTTATTATTATTCACATACTTTCTCTTTACAGTTTTTGGTGTTTACAACAAGACATTCCAGCACTGAAAAAAAAAAAAAATCTACTATTGTAATTGTAAACACATGATTTGAAATTAAAGGAAAAATTAAAAAAAAAACCTTTAGTATTGTTTTTGGGGCATTTTGTTTTTGGCCCAATGTCTTTTCTTTGATACTTTACCTAAATTACATTAACAATTGAATTATTTACACATAGGTCTACACAGATATCTTGTCATTCACAGGTTGTTACAAATATATATATATATATATATATATATATATATGATTAGTACACTGGCTCTAATATTAAACTATATACATGCATGGCACTGTGGTGGGCGTCCATGGCTATTCACATCGGGTGAGCACTGTGGCCGGTGTCTCTTTGACTGGTTGCACACGTGTTGCCCAGTCAGGGTGGCCCTGCCGGGGTGGTAATCTGTGATCAGCTCGTGTGGATGCGGGCGTGTTATGTCGTGTTGTCCGGTGTTCCGGATAAGTGTGGACGGGTGTTGTGCTGCTTTGTTGAAAAAAAAAAAATTGTCTGCGTATTGCATGACCAATTTGGCGTGGTGATGGCGTGTCTGCGAGTTCGTGTAGTTGAATGTTAGTTACGTACTTTGAATATATATACTGTATAGAAGTCGCGAGTGGATAGGATTTACTCTACGTTTTTCAGAAGCTTATGATGAGCAGCTTGGGAACTTCACCGCTGCAGTGCGCTGCCGTAACGCCCTGTATCGTCTTAGTTGTTATTTACACGTTAGAGCGCAGCGCTGTCGCCCGCTGTCATTCCCCGCTCCCCTCATCCATCATTCACTGCAGCTCAACGTCGTTCAACGGGAGGGGGAAGGGGTGTTTGAAGAGTTCGAGACTTGTCCGCTAGGGACCACCACTAGTCGATTCCCTAGAGATGGTGGCGATTGCGGCGGTGAATTAACCAACTACCTCAAAACCGTATTAGAAATTTTAACCTGGGCTGGCGACTTCTATACAGTATATATATTCAAAGGTTACGTATTTGTATTTACCGAGTAAAAACCTCTAAGTGTTCACGACGTAAAAAAAAAAATGTTTTCTGTAAAGTCGGTTTACGGACGATAGTTTAACGTCACAACGTCATAACAAAACACTGATGAAATGATTGCATACTTTTATGAATAAAATTGAATAATTTTTATTGAATTATCACTATTTTGTATGGATATAAGTAAGGAGTGAAATGAAATCTACAATTTAATTGATAAACTTACTTTTATTTGCACTCATTAATTCAAATATGTTTATTACTTTAACGAACAGATTATTTTAACTATAACTTTTATACATGTTCGCTATTTAACTTATTCCAATCTGTGTTATTCTGTTAAGGATAAGACGATGATAGGAAAAGTAGGAAACGAATGGGAGTGTTTCAAGTTTAATGTGCCTCGAAAAAGTCAAATCTATGGTTGTTCCAATCGAGTGGAAGTGATATAGATGCGGCGCAAGCGTACAATGAGCGTAACGGGACACAGCGTAACGGGACAATGTGCGTTACGGGACACTTTTTCGTGCGTGCAGCCGGCGTTAATTGAATTATTAGACGTTGTCACGTCAAAAATAAAACCCCCCCAAAAATAATGTACGGGTCCGTGAAGCATTATTCGAACGGGCGTGCCACGAGACGTATCGGCGATAAAATGAATCGCAAGTTCCGCCTGTTATCAGCTGCTGTTTCCGTCGCGAGAGACCGTTGCTCCGAGTTGCGCCCTTGCGCGCGAGGCAAGGCATTGCCGGGCACGTCTAGCAAGAAATCTGAATTGCAGCCCCACACCGATAAATTGAACCATAAAAAAAACGCATTAATTTAAATAATATTTGCATTTGTTTAACAGGTTTGTTTGTTAATATATAGAATGCTCCCCTATCTTTCGAAACGTCGTGCATGGCCTTTTAGGGTTTAAACGTTGTTTGTGTTATATATATATATATATTTAGGTATAGCATATATAGTACAGTACATTATATATATTCAAGTTGTAATATATCTGAAATTGATCCCAACTACGAGCCATGCAGCCATGGGAGGCTGTATGTATTTGTTTTGATTTGGAATTTGGTTCGCATTGAAAGTACAAACAAGATGACGATAACACTCACTACTTGGTCCTCCTTAATTTTGTTTTGACTTTTTTTCGACTAACGAACTTGATTATTATTAACAGCTATGATAATGCGGCGTGCTATGATTAGTATGTTTAATCAATTTTATATTGCAACGTCACTGCCCTTTGTCTACACTGTTTTTGTTTAAAGAAAACACTATTTCATCGGCTGGGATATCATCGGAATTCACAAATCTAAATAAATGATGGTTAAATTAGTGACGTCAGTGAACTGATGAAAAATAATAAGGCGAATTTCAATCCGAGCACTTCTCACTGGTTCATTGAAAAAATTCTGGCGATAATTTCCGCATTTCAATTTTTTCAAGAGGTTTATGATAAACACCGATGAAAATAAACGTAATAAACTAAGAAACAGTTTTAAAATATTGAAGTTATACTTCTCATTTAATATTAATGATAGCTTGATGGCGCGGCTTTACTGATGCTGGTTACTGATGGCAGCAACAGCATATGATCGCATATACTTTTATAAAGTTTAAATACTTTCTCATTTTTGTTGCCTACTTTCGTAACACTTAATTCGCTCTGAACTCTAAGGATGGATCCGGTGTTAGCATTAAAATTGTGACAATATGTACAAACTTTTCCAATAGGGTTATTCCATTGAAGACATGGACAGACATCATTAAAAGTCTACTTTAAATACTATATGTTCACGAGTTTTTCAATTATCTGAGCACCGTTACAATTTAATATCCCTCTTAAGTGTGGAGTTTCACTTCTGAGGCGCCTGGCGGCTACGCACGCAAGAAGGCTATATTCACAAATTATCATATTGCCATGATAATATGCACCAAAGTACTTTCACATTCGCTCGGTACACACACATAAGGGAAATTGTAAATGATCACCGGGTGAACATTACATCACTTGGTAAATACACCTTCTAAGTCCAGCTGCGAACAGATAGCAGCTTTCCCGAGTCCATTGGCTACGGTATTCCTGCTTATGTAATTTTTAATTTTGATTGAATTTTACTTAACAGACCGTATTTGTAATATTACTCTAGTCTTTTTTATTATTATTTTATTTCTATTAATTATTTGCATGCAAAATTGAAGTAGGTAAACTTCTAACGCAGCTCTATTTTTTTCGTTCTAAATAATAACAGTGTCTTGTTCAAGGGGGTGGGGGGAAAGTTGAAATGACGACGGCGCGTCATTCGACCGCAACGCAGGCGCAGGCGGCATTCAAGATGGAAGCAGGCGCGCGGGTAACGACCCTGTTCCCCTCCCATTCGCTGACTCACCCAACGCACCCGGCCCATCCTGTCTCTCTCTCACCTTCACCACCACTCCCCCACCCCACCCTACAACACGCCCCTGTGTCTGGCGCGCAGGTGTCACGTGGTGTTTGCGAGGAGACCGCCGCTTCCATCTCCCGCTGCGGTCTACATCCCCCCCCCTTTCCCCAGGGGGCCCTGGCTCCCCCCCCCCCCTCAACACCCGCGCAGTTGACGAGCGTCGTCGTGGAGAAGGGGTTGACGGTGCTGCCGCCTCGCGGCGAGGCGGAGGAATTAGCTCCGTCGCGCACTCGACAGCGGCACGTGCGGTGGTGGTTGAAGAGCGAGGGATGTGTGTGGTGGGGGGGGGGGGGGGGGGGAAGACTGAGTAGAGGAGGAAATATGCCTAACAGGCTCCGCTGGGTACATGCAAACGACATGTTTATAGTTTTTTGACCAGGGATGGAAAACTTATTTTTAATACTTTGTTGAGTGAATTGCGATATTTGGCAAGAGACAAAGTAAAAAAAAAAACTAAAAAAAAAATAAAACCTTTGAATAATAACAATGAAACAATACGGGCCACGTTCGGCAAGCCTAAAAATAAAACGAGCCTTTCAGTACTCGCCAGTGATGTATAAAATCTAACCTCATTAACGAGCAAATTCACACGTTTGAAATACACCTATAATACGAAACTCGGACACGAAAATTGACGAAGAATCCTTTTAAAATAATGCCGAGAGTGATAAATACACGCAAGTTGTGTTCTCAACTACAATTATGTACGCCATCCATACGTAGTTTCCGCACCCGCCGCTATAACTAGCTGCCGGAGCAGCTACGTCGACTATTAAATCATTTCATTAATATATAATGAAACGGCTTTGATAAAAGGCTAAAAAGACTTGATAAAATACTAAACCCAGGATATTTACAAGGAATTTGATTAAAATACCGCCAATGTTATTTTTTTTTAATGAATTTTAATAATTTGGGAAGTTTTTTTTTTTTTTTTAGTGAAATTCCTTGTCGTAAATCAGGTCCAAAGCCAGGGTTTAGTTTTTTTTTCCACAAGCCTTTTCGCTATCGGAGCCGTTCCACTATATAGTTTAAAATTTCCATCGGTAGTCGAGGTAGCAGCTCTGCCAGAGTCGGGCGCGGAAACAATGTGTGATAGTCGTCCAAGAACGGAAAATATTTCAATAAAAATTTCTATAATTAAATGTTAAGCAATATACAACTAATTAATTAATTGTATCCAAAATTAATGGTTGAAACTTAAATATTACGAAAATTAAAAAATAAATAAATAAATAAAATTTGCCAAACAGTAATCAGCCTCAGTAAACCAAACTAGCTCATTTAAAATAGCACTAAGACTAATTAAACGAAAATTGTCAGGACTTCTGAAGGAAAAATAAAACTAAGTTTATCAGGAATAGTTGTGCAATATGCGAAGTTAATCAAAGTTAAATTTAAATTAGGAATTATACAAAACTTTAACAGAAATCAAAGATAATATGAAGAATTTTTGGATACAACTTAATCTATTTCGCAATATAAATCTATTACCGACTAAACACACATATACCTCGCACGGGATTTTTTTTTTTTTTTAATAGAGGCTCAGACCGCCTTAAAAGTCGTCCAGTTGCGCGGAGCAGCCTCGGGGCGCCGGGCACAGACCCAGGAGGAGTCCCCCCGACAGGCGGGTCTGGTTACGTACGGGGGCGCCCCGCCCCGCCCCGTTATTAAGACCTGGCAGGATTCCACCCTTCCCGGCGGGGGCTTTCCAAGCGGGGAGTTTGCACAAGCGAGGGATGACGTCAGCGCCCGAGGGTCTCACACACACACACACAGACACACACACACGCAGAGCCACAGCCACAATCGACCCGAAAATGCAGGGACCCGGAATAGCAGCTGTCGTAGCGGCGGTAGCGATGCGGCTCGCCCGAACCGTAGAGGGTGGGTTTCCGAACAGCCCCGTCGATAACATGGCAAGTCGTAGCAAAAATATATGCCAAACGAACCGAAAAGCATGTTGTACAGCAGAGCAGTCTCAATTTTTTCTAATATATATATTTTTTAACTACGTAAAAATAATTGTTAATTTTTTTTTATTTCGGCTATCCCGTTTTAATTTAAAAATAATGATTTTATTTTGCTATTAATTTATTTTGTATTTAAGTTCTTAATATTTCTAAACAACAAATTATTAAAACATGAAAAAAATATATTGTAATCCATAATCGTTACATGAGTTTAGAAAGTTTATTTGGGGAACGTGGAAAAAATATAAAAACCCAGGCCTGAAAGGTAACATTTTTTTTTTTTTTTGGCTGGTCTACGCTGGAAGTTAAACTCCGATTAACTTCTCTATTCAAACGCGAGGGACAGTATGCCGCAAATCACTAGACCGAAAGTCAATTTCAGCCGAAACTTCAGTCAAATGACTTTCGGTCGATTTCCTGTTACCCACAGAAACAAGGATAAATTTTTCAAAAATTTTCTTCAAAAATTTTACAAATGGGTGGAGTTTTTTTTTTCCCCCACCCCCCGCGGACGTGATCGAAACAAACGCACGGTGTGTAATTCAGCGGGCGAGTTCCACAGCCAAGAGACGGGATGCGCCATTTCTCTCGGCGCTCGCGGCTTGGCAAACTACCCGCAGACCATCTGTACGACCCCGCCCGCCCTCCCCGTCTTTCCCCCTCCCCGTCTTTCCCCCTCCGACCATTCCCACCGCGCGGGGTTAACACAGGGTCGGTCCTGGACGCGAGTGGCTTCCATCTGTTCCAGAGGCTTTATTTCAGCACCACCCACCCACCACCACCACCGCTCCCCCCTTCTGGCCCGATACAAGCCTGATCCCGCACCGACACTAGATGGCATCGCCGTAACGAGGCGATCCATCCTCTCTCTCTCCCCCCCCCCCCCCCACCATCCTCCTCATCCTCTGACCAACAATGGCCGTGCTTCACGAGAGAAACAAAACAGCCGCGCTCGTCGCGAGAAAACCCCCCGCCGTGTCCAGCGGGGCAGCGTTCCGAAACATGCTGGTGTCAACTGCGCGCGTGCCAGCTCGCTCTCTGGGGAAGCCTACATTCAACAGGGGCGGTTCCGAAGTTAACAGACCACTCGGTTTTTTTATATATATATATTTTTAAAACCATTGCAAGGATTTATACACTTTGCGACCGCGCGTTTAAATAACAAAAAAGGAAAGAAAAAAAATTGCATGGATTTATTTATACATTTTGCTGTCACACAGTATTAATAATATCGCTAACCTAAACCAACCTTTCATTTAAGATATGGATGAACCAACCTTTTACTTCGGTAAACTTCGGAACTGATCGGGTTGTGTTTGTGGCTTTCATCCCTGCTAACTGTACGTCCCCCCCCCCCCTTCCATACCCCCCCTTCCCCCCCGACGGGTTCCTACGCCCTGGAGCAATGGTGGCGAACCTTCAAGTAGCGAAGGCTGAAAACAAAAAATTTAAAATCTAGAGGGTTAACCATTATCTTGGGTATGTTTCCTCTGACTTTGTGGCATTTTGATTTGTGATAAAAAGTAAGTACGAGAAAATCAACTTTATATCAGAAAAATCCCAGCGCCATTTAAAAGTATTATTTAAAAAAATACAATACGTGTTATTAATTTTGATTTATAACAATTTTATCAGTCAAGAGATAATTTTCTATTGCCACGCCTTGGTGTACCACAAAGGACCACGCGGTTCACGAATATAATTGTCTGGACTCGGGAGTGTCTGGTAGGTAGGTGTAGCTGCTAGGATTATGACACTGATCCTACTATTCCATATTATTAGAAAAATATCAATGCTGGACATCGCATGTAATAATAATGGACACATGCGTTTCTCCAGAAATATATTTACAATAAATCACCATTTCAATTTATATACTGCATACATAGGCTTGACTAAAGAGACTTTATCTCACTACGGCTCTCTGCAATTTTCTTCTACTCAGAGCCATTTCCGAAAGCAGAAAGGAGAATTTATAATCGATGAATTGCCGCGTTATTTTTTTCATTTTACACAAAAAAGATTTTAAAAATATTTGAACTTTTTTTTAAATATTTAATTTCCGATGGGCCATGATTATTTTCTAACCAATCATTGTGGACGTTCATCTTCGCGGCAGCTTCGTTTTTAATGACCCAATCAAGAACGGGACGAAAAACAATTTCGAAGAAACCAAACATCAATGACACAATAATTGCACACAGAAACTAAGTGTATCGATAACCTAGCGAACATTCGAATTTTCTTTCCGATAAATCATCGTGTCCACCGATGATACGATCCCAAAACTGAAGGAACTCCACATGTAATTTTACGTCTAGTAACTTTTTGTAAAATGAAACGAAAGTAGTGAACTCCCTACCTACGTTAAGTGTTTTAATATATCTTTACTTGTATATCACAACGTTAAAGCTTGTGTAGGGCTAGGAAATATTTTTCACCTTTAACTAATTATTGTACTTAGTATGATTCTATTCATTCTAACGACATAAATTCACGAAACAACCAAATATTTCGCAGGAAAATGGTGGTGTGGATTTCATATATACCATATATTTATTTGTAAATACAATTTGACAAAATCTCAAAATATATTTCCTCACTGGTACTACTTTAAGCCTAATAAATAATTTAAAATGTAAAGAAATATCTTTATTAGAAGAAGGTTACTATTTTTCGTTTGAGAAACGACGTTTATTTAAGAGACATTTATGGCTTTAAATTGTCAATAGGTTTATTTCCTAATGATATATTACGATATTAACCTGATTGGAAATATTTCATGACGAATAAAATTATTTAGGCAAGCATAATTATCTTAGTGAATTTTACCTCTGTAAGTAATTTATACATAAATGCGCGCTTTCTAGATTTTTACTTATATCCTTGAAATATTTTTGAGAAGAAGGAACAATTTCAATGCAATGTTTTGGTGCCATAAACGATATATATATATATTTTTTAAAGTAACTCACAATGAATTATGCAAAAAGAATCATCACAATTACCTTTCGCTAAGTCGAAAATTCCTTATAAAATATAGTACCATGGTATATAATTTATATAGACGACAAAAATATAATAACAATTCAGAAGTTTAACTTAATAAACAGAAAGGTAAGTAAAAATAGGTCTTGTTCTTCAACATACACTTCACGTTACCTAAAAGTTGTGTTTTATGAGGATTTCTGAAGGTCATACACAGGTACGGTAAATTAAAAACACATAAACTGATGCTGAGCAACATTCACTCACCAGATTTTTCCTCCTTAGTTAGACAGCTACGACGTGAATTCACTTACCTGAAATAAAGGATTAAAACATTATTACAATTATTGGTTTAACACAAATAAATATACGTTTTTAATACAAATACAAAAAATTAACAACGTTTTTTAAGCCTTCAAAAGGAAAATAATTTACATAATAACATATCTAAGTTAGACAAATGCTACATCATGTCCCTGAAATAAGTTAGTACCGCCAGTATTGACAATGAAATAAAAATTGGTTAACTTGAAAACTGAATTCCGTGTAACTACACCCTTGCCCTTCCTTAAAGGTGTTAAGACGTGCTTCATGTACCACTGCAACTATGTCAACATTGATAAACGTCCCTAGAAATAATTTTATTTTTTCTTTCGACTTTTGGCAGTTATTATGTGTCCGCCGAGCTGTTGTCCAGCCTGGCGTCCTCGAGCAGGAAAGACAACACCGCTTGTCCTTGAATGGCCCGTCGCATTTTCTGCAGTGTTTCAAGCGGAGACGCTCATTCACTGACTGCTAGAGCTGGAGTGAGAGCCTCCGTCTTCAACAGCTGCGACGAGGCTGCTGTGAGAACGCAGAAAAAGCCGTCAGTACGCATCCCGTCGCTCTATCACTTCATCTGCTCTATCGCGTCATCTGCTCTATCGCCTCATCTGCTCTGTCGCGTCATCTGCTCTATCGCGAACGCGCAATGTAAAGTTTGCTATCTGTGGAACAGTGCACAGAAGAAGTGAAATTCTGTACTTTTACAGAAGAATTCCTTTGGAAACCAGTTGCCATGTTATAGTTTTTTTTTAATTTTACAAGAATGATATCGTAACTTTGTACAACACACGGCTATGGTTATATTTGCATGTATGAAACACGTTTGTCGAGATAACACTGAATATATTTTTTTTCGAAAATTGGCGCATAATTTTATATTTTAGTTGACGTTTTTATTCAAGCATATTTTTTTCAAACCATGGGAAATATATTCTAATATACAATAATTACGACATTATTTTGTTTTATTATGCTTATTAATGTGCGCAGTTATAACAGAGAAAGCTATTCAGGAAAGCGTTATTGTCCGGGTAAGAATCAGAACTCAGTTTTTTGTAGTGATAGAGTTGTTTTCATGTAAATGTTAAAATTTACAAATGTCTGTAATTTTACATAATATTTCTGTTCCATTTACAAAAAATATATATAGTACGGGAAACTTACGTTGTGCACGCGCTTCGTACTTTGCGCCCGACTAAACGCATTCACTCATGAAGAGGGAGGAAAAAATATATATTGTCTTTGTCAAAACCTGCAAGCAAAACGTATGTAAGAAACTATTCCTCGATCACCGATATCCAATTAAAACGCGACGGTCCGAATGTCTGCAAAATGCTGGGCTAATCAGAACCACCCAGGCCGCAGCCCAAATCATCAGAAATCCATATAATCAATTAGCCCTCAGATAGCATCAGCATTGCCAGCAAACCCACACAGTCGCGTTATCTGCTGCCAGGGAAACAAAAGGGCCGGAGCAGCGAACAGATAAACCCCGTGGGGGGTGGGGGGGGGGGGAGGAGGCGGCGTCCCGAAACCAGGGCCAAAATCCGACCCACGCCACTTTTCGGATGCGCGCAGCTTCGCCGTCATAGACACCCCCCCCCCCCCCCCCCCAACCCACGGAAACAGCGGGTGGGCAAAGGGCGCGGGTAGAGGAGGGTGTTGGTAAATGGCGGGCATGGGGCACGGAAAGGGGGTGGGTGGTAATGGAGATTTACCGCATTATAACAGCTAGCGCCGGATAAAATTTCCCTTGCCACCCCCTTCCAACCCCGAACACCACTCCCTGGCAGGACCTCATCACGAATTCCCACCCCCCACCCCCCTCCCCTTTTGTCCCCCATCCCCTAGTAACGTATCTTTCAAGCTTGGCCACCTTTCGGGCATGTAAAATAAGGGCAGATATTTTTTTTTCTCTCAAAGCGTGGCTGGAAATCCAACATCTCTGCAGGAAAAAAAAAAGTAGAAGAAATAAACATAGGTGGCGGACCGAAACGGGGAAGGTGGGTTTGAAAGGAAAAAAATGTAACACGAAGAAGAGAAAAAAATAATAATAGTGTTTAGTGGAAGACGGAAGATGTGCACATCGGCTCGAACGTAAAAAAAAAAAGGGGGGGGGGGGGGGGTTGTAGGGAGGAAGGAGTGAACATTTCCTCCTTGTATTAGCTTCACGTATTTATGTTCTGCGAGTTTCCTAATTTACGGCGGCGGTGTCGCGGGGCTGCACCCTCACCCCCCCCCCCTCACACTGCTGTCGAGCCTGGGAAAACCCTGCTCGCTGGTTGGTCAAGAGCTCGGTCCGCGAGCCGTGGGTGGAAATCCTCCAGCACAGATACCGCAGCGGGTGACGTCTTCCCTCTTCTTTGCCCCCCGCCAACTCTTTGCTCCTTGATGAACCCCGCCATTTCCCTGTCGTAAATCTCGCTCCCCAGATAAATTCGCGGGACTTTTATAGCCCTCGTAAATTCAACAAGTTATTGCGCATTAGCCTGTAACACCACTAGGTTTCCTTTCTGTGCGCTGCTCTCTTTATCTGTGAAATGAGAAGAACGGAGTGGTACATTAATATATTTTTTAAAAATTTCAACTACTTTTCTCTTTACATAGCTGCACGAGTAAATAGTCACGTCTTCTTCGCTTTAAATGCAAGGTTGTTTTTTTTTTTTTTTTCAACAAAGCTGGAAGTGGTAATATAATATTTGAACGTTGCGCTATTTTTTTTTGTCAGGAATAAAAATGCAAATTCAATTTATACCCCGCAATTTTCGAAGAACTTTTATCTAGACAGCACGTTTTAAGTTGCAGAGCAGAAATATTTAGCGTCCATCACTGCAGGGCTTGTTAAAAAAAAAATTGTAATAATTGTGTGCAAGGACGCATATGGTAATTTTTTTACGTTACATAAACTAATATTGATTTTTTTTTCAAGTTTTGAATAAAGTTGGGGGTTTTATGTTTCATTACTAAAGTATCTCATATTTTTTGTCTAACTATTACTTTATATTAATTATTTTAAACCAAATGTATACGTATAAACTGTTTGAAAAAAAACATGTGTCTGTATTTACAATATCTAATTTTGACAATTCTGATGGCAAATAGTAAGCCAATGTTAGCCTCAGTTGTGGTCACCCGCGTGAAATAAAAAGTTATTTTTTCGCGGCGCTCACAAATTAGAGCCGGTTAGTAAATACGTGCTTGAAACAAGGTATAGGAGGTATAGAAGATATGATTTATTGCTTCACATGCCAAAAATTTGGGAAAAGTAGTTCTAAATTAGAATTATAACAAGAAGACGGAAAAATCCATGATGAGGACCTAATCTCTCTTAAACACGGATTGAACCATAGTCTGATCATGTGTAGAGACTAGCTGCGGAGTATAAAACCTTTTTTCCTAACACTGAACGACCTTACTTGTGTAATCGTGGACCTAGTTTTGAATTGTTATTCTCAGGTAAAACTTTAATACACTTAGATCTTTGATAGTTTTTTCATTTCTACAGCATTAAAATATGTTGAGCATTATATTATACCTTTTGTTGTTACAATATCAACCAAAACTTATGAACTTACGCCTGTTGTAGTAGAATTTTTAAACCATATAGGTACATATTTCATTATTTACATCAGATTGTTTTGAATTTTAGTGTTGCCTTTGTGTACAGAAGACAATGATAGAGCCATATCCACCTTTAGTCTGTGGAATAAACAATTTCACATCCAGCAATGTTTTTCCTCCCGAAAATGCGGAATTCTGTTCTAGTTCAAAAAGGATTGTTTCAAAGAAGGCTAAAACAAATGTGTTATGAAGTATTAAACATGTAAAACTCAGTAAATTTATGCTCTCCAAGTATGCGGAACATTTGAAACCTTATTTAAAATATAAACGAAATAAATAGTAAATACACCTAAATATTAAATTAAGTAAATATTCCAAACATGCATGGAAAATGTATCGTATAAATCTAGTAGATTTTACAAGAATTTAACTTATCACTTAAAAAAACTATGGGATGTACCTATGATTAATAAGACAGTATCTATCTTACCAATCCATATCATTACACCAATATGTTAATGTATCCAAACGATTTCTGGTTGAAAATGCAAACGTTGCTTACAGGGGCGTAAATCTGTATATTCGCAAGGGGGGCCCACGGTATTTTGGAGGGGGGGGGGGGGAGAGGGGTTGGGTGGTACTCAACCCGAGAGTTTTATACACCTGGGGTTAACATACACAAGTCATCTCCGAGTACGGTGCTTGTATGTTGTATACTGACCATATTTTGACCTACATGCATGCAATAAGCAGAAAAATTAAAAAAATATAAAGTAAGTTTTTCGCTAGACATAGGACCCGTTTCACAGTCACGTTTTTTTTTTTTTTTTTTTGCAACTGCAGGCAGGCCTTCTCAGTTAAGAGGCTTCTTAATTCCAAGGGGGGCCCCGTGCCCCCTGGCCATACCCCCCCCCCCCTCCACCTCAAGAGACTACGCCCACGGTTGCTTATAAATATTTGCAAATGGCTTCGCGACCAAATGATCTGAGAAAATCACAATAATTACCCACCCAAAAGTGTCCCAGAAAGCATACGTCACATACCAGCCGGCCATTTTTTTTTTTTTTCACTTCTGCGGCTCCGCTGCGGGAAATCCGATGGGACTTTTTTTTTATGGGGAATGGTCGGAAGAGGAAGCGATGAGGGGGGGGGGGAGGGGAGGAGGGTTTTGGGATGACTTTCACGGCCTAATCCTCGGGATATAGAGGCGATGCCAACGACGAGATGTATGTGCGCGCGCATGCATATATACTGGCCCGAAATGAATACCGTGTCATATGGAAATTTCGGCGTGCATACGCGCGGGTTTTTTTTTTATTGCCAGCGGGCGATTATCCCTTGATCTACGGACAAGCCGGGAGGCGCGGGAGCGCTCTTTCCCGAGGACGTATGGCGAGCAGGACGTTCGGCTCCTGGGGGGTGGAGGGGGGTGCGCTAGCGTCAACACGGACTGCAGGAAAGCGCCAATAACGCGGGGATTGGTCACTTTCTCCGCGCTGTGATGACGAGTGCCAATCGACCGTTGCGGCCCAGCGCCGTTTTCGGCACGGGCTGGTGTTTATGTACGCTCGACCCCGGCAGCAGCGTTTGGTACAGTCCGTCACATGGCAAGTATTTTTTTTCGAATGACAGTTCTTCAAAAGTGATGCCCAATGGTTTGAAACCAGGGAAAAAAAAAAATTTTTTTTTCGCTGATTCATTTCGTGACGTGTTGAAATTCAAACATTTGTACCATTCTGCTGGTTCGGATATTGGCTTCCAATTTTTCCGGTCTCTGCCATTGGTCTATTAAGTAGTATTCTTCTGCCACTGTTCTTTCAACAGTGGTAAAACTTCATGAGATTTTTAATGTACTAATAAACAAATAAATTAATGCTTTCAAGAGTCAGTTGGTAAGAGGGTGTCACTGGTAGTATAAGCCCACAAATAATTTCATATCAAGGTTGAGAAAAAAAAAGGGGGGGGGGGGGGTGATAGAACCACTTTGCTCACTGTTTGCTTTCAGAATTCTTTCATTTTTTTTCATTTTTTTTTATAAGGATTTCGCGGAACGAATATATCCGTCCACGATCTCCGTCCCTTAAACGTACACCCCACTGGTAGCAGTTTCGAAGTCTGTAAAGTGTTAGACATGTTATACAACAAAGACATTATCTGTAAGCACGAGGTGTCTTCAGAAGGTGGGTATCCATAAGTGGCAAACGACCGTAACGTAGCCTCGTTGCGTAACCAAAATGCTCATGAGGGCACGGGACTCGTTGAAGCGTTGTTGCGTTGCAAAACTTGACACGAAGACAGGGAACGGACTCGATCCGTCATACGTCGGTATTTCGCCGTAACATTTAAAGATGTTACGCCTCGGCGATAAAACCTGCGTGGACTGTTGGCGTGGCATTCTTCTTCATTTTTCGGTGCAATCAACAACAGCAAAAATTCGAATTCTGTCGGATGGATTCTTGTAAAGTTTTTGTACAGTCCACTCATTGCCTGAAGCTTCAAATCGGCCAACAAACTCGAACCACCCTACAGCATCCTACCTGTAAATACAATGAGGTGACTTTCTTCTCTTTCTTCTGTTAAGCGTGGGATGCATAAAATTTCGGCGACCGCTGCAAGTTGACCTACTGATGAACAACTGCCGTACGTAAGAGACGTAACATTTGTTTTTGGTAAGGATACGCTGTAACGGATTAATGACACGGTGGGAAATCCAACATCGTTGCACCATAAACATACAACACAACCTTGAAGTTTGGCTCAAGGAAAGGGACCGGTGCAATATAGTTTAAGGTCGACTTGATATGTACGGACTTATTTTTTTAAGCTTAACATTTAAAAATCCTTTGCTGACATAGGCCTATGCTTTTGTGATGAAAGTTTTCTGAGGGGTTGAAGTCTACTTGTGATTTCCAAGTACGTAATAGTATGTGACTCATCAAAACATACTATACACCACACGTACGTACACAAAACGTACTATACACCAGATTTAACGTACCGTATTTTTTGAAAATTTTGTTACTAAAACACCTAAGTCTGTGCGGGATAGTGAAAGCTACCACTTCATCCTCGTAGAAGTATTGCAAATAATGATTGTGATAGGAAGAATGCCTGCCTCCACTAGTAAAACCGCAAATTACTGTAAAATGCAAATTGCAAGGCGCAGTAAGTAAAACATTTTGCTTTTTTTATACAGAGATAACAGTATGAGCCAAAACGAAACTCCGTCATGCCAAAAAATAATTTTTAAAAAATTAAAAAGAATTCACATAAATTGCTCCCTTGTGGCATTTGACAAGCGATGCTCAGGAAAAAAAAACAGTGATGGAGCTACATGTTTTGATGTCGCATTCCAGGATTCATTCCCTATTGTAACTTCTGCCTACCTCAAACAAAGCAATTCCAACCAGAGAATTAGAAGCATAGTTAACGTAAGATATTTTCATCAAAACTCAAGAACACAAACAAGAAGGCCCAATGTTGGTAAGTTTATCACAAAAAATTATTAAATATTAACACAGAATGATATTTAAGCTGCTTATTTACTTAAAAAATATATTAAATAAAATTTATATTATCTTCTTGATCAGGATTAGGATTATATTTGTGATATTCAGCTCTTACAGAGGAAAATTATTTTAAAACTATTTTTTTTAAAGATAGATATATTCTTAACCCCTTCATAAACTTTTTATTTATAGTATGATTCAACGAGGTATGCTAACTTCCTACATCAATAAAGAAGCTAAAAATAAAATAAAAATGTTCCACGTAAACTTCTGAACCCTACTGCCTCACCTCATCACCATAACCACTATTCAAAACCTTCAGTCATACCATCTAAAACAAGCTTAAAAAAGAAGTTGCATAAAAATCTACTTATCAAACGAAGAAACACGGTATTTACATCATATTCCCGCATTTCAGCCAGTGACTGTGACTGATCGTACGAGAAAGAAAAATTTTCAATCCTGCGTCGTAGTGAGGAAAATTCCAATCATCTCTCAAACCTGCTTTACTTTTAATTACTTTAAGATAGCCTTTCGTACTGGCATGGCACCATATCATATATTCCTCTTGCCTGACAAATAACCCTCACTCCCTGATAATTACATAGAAGCAGGATTTAAGCTACAGAAGGGTTTAAGCTACAGAGAAACTACAAGCATTACACTCGACGTAGTAAAGAAAATTTATTCTGGTACTTCAAAAAGCACACCTAGGCAAACACGACTATAATATTTTATGCGTAAATTGTAAATAGTCACTGTAATTATTCAATTAAATGTTAAAATTTTTAACTATGGTAAGAATTCTCTGCCAATAAACTATGAAATGTACTTTTTTTAAATATTTTTTAAATAAAAAAAGGAGGCTTAAACTAACACAGGTGAGCGCGTCTCGGCCAATAAAAAAATTGGGCTAACGCTTACTATTCTTCTTATGGCGTGTGAACACCAAAACAAATTATTCGCCAAGATGTACGTGCGAAACGCGACTTGCGAACTCATTTCAGTAACTTTTGGGTTGTTTTTTTTTAACGAAAATTCTGCGAGCCATTCAGGAGCAGCACGATATTTCACTGGTGTATCCGGATTAAAACAAAAAAAAAAGTAAAAAAAAAAGAGGAAGGGGGGAAGGTCCCTTGGCGACGAGAGCTGGTATAATCCAGGGAAGGGACATATTTCACCCTCCGGCGCAGTACAAATCCTTCGAGCAAACTGGCCTAAATCAGCTTAATCACTGCAAGCGAGCGCCGCGCGCACCTACATGCAAATTGCGCTCTGGCTTAATTTCTATCGCGCCCAGTTTTCAACGGCGCTAAAGGTCGCCTTTTTTTTTTTTAAAACCCCTTTCTCCCTTCCCTTGCAAGCCATCCCGCGCGGCACGACGGGCTCTTTAACCCTTCCCGGATAAACGCGACCGTTCTGGAGATGGCGCAAAGCTGAGCGGCGTTGAATTATAATAAATAACATTTACGCACCACGTGCGACACTTTTTTTTTTGTTTTTAATGCCTACACCCATCCCCCCCTGCTCCTACCACCCTCCCCACCCCCTGACGCCCGCGGTCGCCTGTGATTGGCCGGCGTCGTCCCGCAGCCTCGCCAGCTACGGCGGACGGGGACTGCGTCGCGTCGGTCTGACGACCGCAGCCAATGGGGTTTGGCGGTGGGGCAACCCCCCTCCACCCCCCCCACCCTCACCCCCCACGGCTAGGACGACCGCCACCGCGGTCCCCGCACGCCGGGGGCACAAAACAGTGCACCCCCCCCCCCCCTTCTCCGGACTCCGGACACCGAAGAGTAGTTGCCCCGTTGTCGTTGTCACACCACACTCTCCTGTACACGATCCAGCAGGATCATGAACATATCAGAGGGTTGGAGAAAAAAAAGGGGGTGGGCCGGGTGGGGGATAGACTGTCTGTCCCCCCCCCTACCATTTTCCCACCAAAGCTCCGACAGTTATGGACCGTTCGCGCCAGACTCGAGCGCTCTAGCGGAAAAAACGAGAAGGGGGTTGAAAAAAAAAATTTGAAAAAAAAAAAAATGCCGGCAGGGGTTTTGCTTCGTTCCGGGGAGGCTGGATATACAACACCCCCAGCTCGCTGTCCGACGGGGTTCGACCGCACATTCGAACATCACTCCCCCCCCCCCCCTCCCGTCGCGTACACCCTTCGTACCCCCGTGGCGGTCGCAAATCAGCGGGAGCGACGGAAACAAAACACGCGCGCGCGTTCACAGACGGAACCTTCGTTGCCGCTCCATTTATTACCGTGTCTATTTTTTTTTTTTTTTTTTTTTTTTTTTTTAACAAACGCACACCAAGACGAGCTTAGAACAGTATACAGAGGCGTCAGCTGACCGCTCAGCATTTTTAGTCCAGGAAAAGAAGACTTGTCTGTAAAGTCAGTTTACGGACGATAATTTATACGTAATAACATCATAAGAAAACATTGATGAAAAATTGCATACTTTTTAATTTTCAAATAAGTAGGCTATTATTTACAGTTTTTGCAAATTTTATTCAAATATTTTGTTTGTATATAATCACGAACAATTAGTTAAAAAGCCCGCCTTAACCTGTTTGATATTACAGAAGATTTTCTCGCACGGTGGTTGGCCGGTTCTTGCACGCTCGGCTCAGGCTTTTTCGTGCGTGCAGCCGGCGTTCATAGATTTAAAAGACGTTATCACGTCAAAATAAAAAAGGTACAAACCTCCAAAAAAGTTTTTCCAAAGCTGAATTTTTTGCACAAAGTTTACCGAAAGTTTACCGCTATAGACCTTGTGCGTATCACCGGAAACGTGCAGTCAAAACCTAGTTGAGAGCGACATAACAGCAGCCCTTCAAAATGCTTCCCTGTTTATTCAGTTTTTAACGTAGACTCTCCATAAACATAAGAACACATACATTTGTTCGTTACCGAGGTTTAGATGTTACTGCACGTACTGCGCGTATTAATGATACACGAAACTACAGTAAACTCGTGGAATAACATCATGTCAGTGTTAAGAAGACTGCAAGTATCCGCTCTACCACTCTGGTTCTGGGGTAGAGCGCCTGCCTTGTGACTTGTAGGACCCGGGTTCGCGCCCCGGCTCCTCCAAGGCGGATTGCCCAGACAAAATGGTGGCATTTTTCTGGTTATGAATACAATCCCTTGCAACAAGTCAGGCTACCAAAAGAAACGGTGGGTGGAACAGAAAAAAACCTTCCAGGTGGCTTCCAAATGGGGAGCCCGTTTCTTTTCTTGGGCTCCCCATGCGGTGGCCATTCCGGGGGTTTCTCCGGGGGAACGGAGTTTTGCAAAAATATTTTTTGTAGTTTTGTAGCGTTTTAGTTTTTAGTAACCGTAGGATTATCATTCCAACATGTTATAAATAAATCTCAAACAAATATATTTTAATTAAGTGTGCATCAGTCAGTGTTCAACCATTTATCGGTAGCCTATATTTTTTCTTGAAGTATTATTGACGGTTAAATTCTAATCAGAAACCTTTGTTTTGTAGTATTTTAGCAGTTTTTGACGAAGTAATATTTATAGGCACATGAATTTTATTCCTAAAAATATTATTTTTGTAAAATATTATTTGAATCAGGAATATCGTCTTTAACACACGCTTTTGTTTATAAATATGTGTGTATGTACCAGAATAAATCCAGATGTATATAAAATATTCTGTTTATTTCAACATGAACAAAGCCTTTGATACTTTCTAACACAATATTAAGATTAAAAAATTATCAATTTTAGTCTTCGTCAAGCAATGCGTGGTATATATGTTTTAATTATCTTACAAATAGACGCTTTTCAGTCAAATTTTCAAATGCAATTTCATGGCATTAGGTGTTCCGCAAAGTAGTTTATCCCAACTACTCTTTAATATTTAATAAATGATATTCCAACTGTAACCAGTATTCATCAAGAAATGATGCTGTTGAAAAAATATATATAATTGGTAAATATGTTTGTGAAACTATTCAGCGAGAAATTTCAGCTGTCCAGATCTGATTTTCAACTTAAAAAAACTTCTCTGAATTACGATAGCATTTATTGTATAACTTTTTGTAAAAAAAACTAATTCAATTAATCAGAATTATCGCATAGTAAGTAATGACATTAAACGTGGCGTCCTCTTTTCAGACCTTCGAGTTATATTATATGCCAAGCTTTTTTTTCACCAACATTTAGATAGTAACATTAGCAACACATGAAGATCTTTATTTCTTATTAAATTTATAAATTTTTCTTCATCAACTAATTTTAATTAGAATAGAATTGAAAGTATGCAGAAAAAGTTTCTTAAATTAGTATTTAAAAATTTCAGTCATTTAAATTATTTTGAATATGTACAATCCTATGTAAACTATTTGCATTTTCTTTTTATTAGACGCTCAATCAGCGATGCACTTTTATTATATACATTTTATTACCATTTTTGTTGGTTCAGACATAATATCTCGGTTTGGATTAAGAATTGAAACTTGCAATTACAGAATTTGTGACACTTTTAAAACCATTACTAAAATGTATAAAAAATTATAACTCTTTTTGAATAATATAAAAACCATAATTGGTAAAAAAACTTAAGCAAAAAGTTATTTTTAACTTTTGTAATCTACATATTGATTTTGTATGCACCATTTTAGTTTCTGTTTTTTTTTTTTTTGTGAATACCAAAGTAACCAATTAGTTAACATGTACTTTATCTATCTGTGTTTTGTCGCAGAGTATGTATTAGTGTATGTCTTGTGTTAATGTGTTATTTTATGTCATAATTCGTTTATAGGTGCTGTAAGGAACCAAAAAAACTTAATTTAATTTTGATCCGACAGATTTAAGTTTATTTTTGAAAGACTGCAAGCTTGTGCAAAGCCCACTGACATTCGATGTACGAGCCTATGTCTCCCCTATAGCGCCTGTGCTGCTTGACCTGTGCCTTCTACACTACACAATAATATTATTCTCGCATTTCAGCATTTTAAAAATACATTTTGTAGACTTTAAATAATTAAATGTGGATATTAAAATTCATAATATCTGAGTTTTTTGTGTGTCATCACCCTAATAATGAAAACATTAGATAAGAAACCCTTCAATATTTGCATTGTATTTCCACTCATTAAATTATGATCTACAATTATTTTTATTATTCCAGTGTGGAAAAATGTAAATTCTATGAAGCTAGTTAGCCTACATTACGATTTTACGAGTAAGGCCGTTTTCCACATTCCATATAATGTATAAGAAATTTTGGCAGAATTCCCCTTTGTCCATTCAAGTTATGGCAGTTTTCCATTATGGCACTTTTCCGCCTATTTTGAGGAGGCGACGGAAACTACAAATTTCTTTTTTACAAATCGTCGTCATAAGAATACAGTGATTCTCCCTATAACAAATTTGGAAACATTTGTTTCTACTAGTGCGCGAACTATGCGGTGATTTGTTATTGCAACTATGACAGTCAGAAGCGTTATCTGTAGGCTTTAAAGTTAACCTGAGAAACAGCTAGAGGGTTGACAGCGCTACCTACCGAGTATTCTATACACTACTTCGAGAGCAATGCTGCTGTACTCATTCCATGGAGTGTATAAGAGAATATGGCAGAACTCCGTTACGTTATGGAAGTTTTCCGTTGTGGTACTTTCCCGCCTTTTTCGAAGAGACCAGGCGGAATTTACATTATGGTAGTTTTCCAGTATGGCAGTCTTCCGCGCCCCCAGTCACCGTTCAGATCTTACGGTTGGTTTATGCACGGAGAGAAGACTGCGCGCCAGTTCAGAGGCGACACAGCGCTGGAAAAAAAAAAACCCAGCAAGCGTCGCGCTTGTTATCGGATGGCCCGATTTTTCAATAAAGGCAAGCACTAGCTTTTGACGGACGGACGAACGGACTATATAATCCATGGTTTCGGGCCGCGGCAGTCAGTTTTTTTTTTTTTCGGAACACAGGCCTGTGATGTTTGTGATACTTTGTACGATAAACACGGTCGTTCTTAAAACTCTACAAACAATTTAATCACAACTTTGAATTTTCCCGAGGAAATGCCAATACCACACGTAGATAAACAACATATATTTAAGTCTTAGAGAGAGAGAAACGGATTGTTGGCAGCACTTATTCTGGAAGATTTTCTGACGGACGGGATGAAGTCAAGTTAGTTGTGAAATAGTTTTGGCTGCACGCGTGGTGTTGACGGACAAAACAGCGACGAACGGACGGATGACGGACTGGCTATTGCGATTCCGCCTCTAACGTCAACACTTTTTACCTTGACCACAGGTGTGGAGAAAAAAAAAAGGAAGAATGCCGAAGGAAGCGTGAACACGGATCCCCGCACGTCGCGCGACAAAAGGTTGGTCACCACCATGCAGTTGGCGCGCATGCGCGACGTGCAACAGAAACACGTTACGGTGGGAAGGGGGGGGGGGGGTGTGATGCGAAAGTCGAAGAGGGAGGGGGGACTTGGAACTTGTAAACTACGGCTTGACACGAATGGCCAAAAGGAACAAAAGGCGTTGGAAAGAGAAGGCGGCGCGCGCGAGCTCAGTGGTTTCTTTTTTTTTTATACGTTCAACAGTTTTGTTTGCTACAAAGGGCATTGGAGGTTGGTGGTTAGGACCACGGGTGGAGGAGGGGAAGGGGGGGAGGGTTGATGTAGTGTGAGTTCTAGGTGATGCGGTGTTAGCGTGGGGAAGGGCAAGGGAGGGGTGTCGGGCCGCTTCGTATACGGAAACCCCAAACCCCAGTGGCTGTGTTCGCGGGCAAAGTATTGCCTGGCACGAAGCCTGTCTTGGGTACGACCCTGGGAAGGGGGGGGGGGGGGAAGGGGGAGAGGCCCTTATCACGCCCTTGTTTCCGTCGGAACAGCCGCGGGAATGGAGAAGGGCAAAGAAAGAATAAAATAAGGGAGCAACAATTTTGCAAGTACAGCCCTCGCCATTCTGCTTTCCCCCCCCCCCCCCCCCCTTTTTTTACTGCCACTTAAAACAATTCACTGTGTGTTTCGTAAGCAAAGCAAATGACTGTCCTGCTCCGAATTTTTGGAAAAGGGGTAGAGGGGAAAGTGCTTTTTACCCACATAAATTCGGATATTCAGAACGTAAACATTTTTATGGTTCGTTAGTTACACATTTCTGTGTTTACACTTTATTTTATTTTCTCCAAACAAATATTTGGCAAGGTAACTGCACACGCGATCATTTTAAGAGGTCACTTATCTTGTTTCTAAATTGAAATGTTATTGATTTCTTTAAATTATATATCAAATAAATATATTTTGGGTAACAAGAAACACAAAGTATCATAAAATATATATTTTTTTCTCTAATTCTTTATTTAATTCTATTGATTGAAGTGTGAAGTGAAAAAAAATTGGGGTTTATGTAAGGGCGGTTTACGGACGATAATTTTACGTGATAACTTCATAAGAAAACATTGATGAAAAATTACATACTTTTTAATTTTCAAATATTATTAACTTTTTTTTCAAATTTAATTTAAATAATTTGTTTAAACATAATCACGAACAGTTAGTTAAAAAGCCCGCCTTAACCTGTTTGATATTATAGAAGATTTTCTCGCACGGTGGTTGGCCGTTTCTTGCACGCTCGCCTCAGGCGGAACGTGTCAATGAGTCATGCTTTTTCGGCCGCAGCCGGCGTTCATCGATTTATAAGACGATATCACGTCAAAAAGGGTTATAACTACTAATATTCCAGTTTTACGCCAGTAATAAGACATCAGACACAGTATTAATAAAGTTGTGGCCGTAAATGTTTATGTGCATACCAAAAATTAGTGCTTTAAACGAAATAGTTTTGCACTAGGTTAAAAAAAATTAATATTAAGGTTTTAACATATAGTATACGTTCATTGTGTAACAGCGCTTCCTTTATGTTTTTTTTATAATTCATTATAAAACATGATTTCACGTTGTCTCATAGATATATATAGCTACTCCATGATTTTTATGGAGAATAAAAAAATCACTTTTTTTTTTTGCGTAGTTGACATTTTTACATTCTAAAATAGAATACAAGTACTAGTATTCTGAAAATTATATATAATCGAGTTTTGGCAAAACGTTTGGATAATTTATATGGATTTCAAATGTTTCTGTTGCTATTTGAAAGTTGATTATTTATTTTTCATCACTTTCGTTTCATACTTTCGGAAAGCAACATCGGGATACGCAGTATTCCCATGTGATCTGGAGTAAACAATATGTATTTTTGAACGGTTGTAGCTTACGCTTATGTTTCTCGTATTAAAATGCAATTGAGTTATTATTTCCAAACATTGCATTTACACGTAGACAACTTCCATACGCATGTTCTTCGCATTGCAAAGATATTACTTCAATATACGCATGATTCACTTAACGATAACTCATTACGGAGTACGATTTAGATTAGTGTTTTTTTTTCTCTTAAACGATAAAATTCACGCTGTGGAATTGTAAAAGGTCCTTCCGCATTAAGTTTTATGGTGGACAATCATGGTAAACGAACAACGCAGAATCATAAAGCACATGACTGCGATTTGTATCATTCAGAGGTTGCGTGCTCAACGTGGAAATGCCATGAATACACATTAGTTTGTTTTTAACTGGCGATAAAATTAATTCGCTTCTTTTATCTCCGCTGCGACGCAAAGCCCATTCATTCGCGTTTAATCTAAATATAGACCCAGCACTCTCATTTAGCAACATTCTGTTTCTAAAATTGAGAGTCTCGTAAGAAATTTATAATCAAATGAATTATTTTACCGAACAGTGTAAGGTTATATTACCATTGTTAATTACACTGTGGGCTACTGTGTTAATTCCAAACTCTTTACATAAAATTTTGAGTATAATTTCGCTAGAAATCTTTCGAAACCGCTAAATTTCGTATTTTTGGGACTGAAACCCCCTGACTCTCTGTAGTTTTAACAGTTTATTATATATGAAACAATCGTAGCGTTTCATAGAATATTTAACACTTCAAAAATAATAAATTAACATAGTATTTTATATATTACTAGCTAAACCCGGCCACGCTTTGCTGTGGCACAGTTTAATATTAATTCATTGTTTAATTTAATATTTTACTGTGCATGGCTGTGGAATGTAATAGAAGAAATTAAAATGTGTTTAGCTTAAATATTTTTATTGTAAAGCTAATGGAAGGACTACATTCCTTGTTTTCCCATTTTTTGCATAAACATATAGATCAGATGGTTTACCGACTCTGGAGCACCCGACATATAACTGTCCATGAGAGAAGCATTCATTTTCTAAATTCAAACCGCACACTTGCAAAGATTGTCCTTGTGCTTTATTGATGGTCATAGCGAACGCAAGGCGTATTGGAAATTGAAGTCGTTTGAACTCGAACGCCATATCTGTCGGAATAAGTGGCATTCGTGGAAGTAATACGTCTTCACCTTTATGAAGTCCAATCAAAATTGTTGCTTCAATAAGATTATCCATTAATTTTTTAACTACTAATCGTGTACCATTACATAATTTAGGCTGACAGATATTTCAAAGCAATATAATTGGCACACCAATTTTCAAATTCAAAATATGTGGTGGTAATCCTGGAACATCGAGTGAATTGAGAAATTCCGTTGGAAAGTTCACTGCTTCATTTTGGTGCACTACTGAATCAATAGATTTGTATGTCATTGTTTCACCTTCGATTCTGTTTATAATACTATTGTTCATATCGTGTACGTCAACATTTTTAGCCGCTAGAATGGCTCTTTCGCTCAACCATGCATGATTTTTGAATTTTGTTTCGATGTTTTGGAATACCTTGTCTACTAATTCCTCTTTTGAATCTACGATGTTGCATAAATCAGATGATAAGCTGATTTTTCCTGTTTCTGGATTTGTAGGTACAGTGCCGTTACCAACTTCAATTAATTGTCTTGAAAATATGACTGCTGTTGGATCGTTCTGAAGTTTAACTCGCATATTCGTGGTTAAATGCATTTTTTTTACTGTGCTCCAAAAATTTGAATATTTTAAGCAGGCATGCAATTCATCAGCAGGTGTTGAGCGAGGTATCACTGGGAGCGTTTGCCTGAAATACCGGATAGTAACACCAACACTCCCCCAAATGGATCTGGATTATTTCGCAAATATTTCAGTGTATGGTCTAATGCTTCCAATGACTTTTTGTGAGCCATTGTACACTCATCCCATACAATGATTTTGCACGTCTGAAGAACTTTTCCCATTCCTGATGTTTTTGAAATGTTACATGTTGGACTTTCTGTTAAATAAAGTTTTTTATTCTTTCTTGAAATATATATATATATATATATATACATATTTGTGTAAATTATAGTCGTCAAGGCACAATGGTCGAGTAGCCTGATGTGCTTGAACTTCGACAATATGGTACAGCATCGTCGAGCGTGGTCACAACTAAGTTGGGTGACCATGATATTTAGTTATAGAAACTATTTTCCGACTTTTCCGGTGGATTTTCCCAAACTTTTATTTCATATAAACACTCTTCTGTTAAGATGCAATGTTATGTAAAAATTTCAATCCAAACCATCGTATACTTTCCGAGTTTTGCGGCCAAATACATACGGAAGCTAAATTTTTATATATATAGATAACTCGACAGGTTATTCTTATGGGTACTATTATATAAGTTTTATTGGCACATTTACACTTTTCATTACAATTTGCTCCTTATAGATATTAACTTTTTAATTTGATAAGTTGTGTTGTCACCTGTTTCGCATAGTGGGACATCTCAAAGACTGAGGGAAACTTTATAGTAAAATCTTTTTACTGAATTTTTGACCATATAAACAGTGTTTTAATAAAATTCCTTGTCGAAAATCAGGTGCAAAACCGGGTTTTCATGTATTTTTTTCAAGTAGTTTTCGCTTTAATCGGAGCTGTTTCATTATGTCGTTCGATCCGCAAATGGAATGTTTCGATAGCAGACGTAGGCCCATGGGCGTAGATCCCGGGGGGGCCAGGGGGGCCCGGGCTCCCCCTGGAATTAATGGGCCCCTCCTTGGGGGGGCCCACTTCGTGATTTTTAAGTTAATGGTGTACACAGCATATATATCAGATTATTATTTACAACGACGACAGACACTTTGACATGCTTTATATTCCTACCTTTGAGTTCCGTAGTTATTTTCCCCTACCCCTTCTGCGAAAGCCATGGTATGGAGTTTTCCAGTGAGAACTTTGAAACCCTTAATTCCTAGAAACCGTTCATTCCAAAGGACGAAGCTAGGGTAGGGTTCCGTTAGCATTTCCTCCCCATTGATACCCACACTACCTTGTCCTCTGAAACGACAGTATTATAGGTTTCATGTAGTCTGTTTTTAAAGTGGTTTTGCTCTCGTGTGCGCCAGTCTTCTGCTTTCTTGGCAAACATCAACATGGATAATTTCGTGACGCGGAACAAACGGAAAACAGAATCTGATTCTCACCTGGTAAGCTTGATTGTTTTATAAGTAGTGACTATTATTTAGGTAATATATTTTATTTAAGTGATTATGTAACGTTATTTTTTCCAGTAAATAAACAACTTAATACTTTAACAGTAATTATAGCAGAATTTAGTTTATTTACGAACTGAAACTTATATACCATTACTGGAATTTTTTTTAGCTCATCTCCATTCTGTAATGCTAGCTGCTCTGTACGTTACATGTGAATATACAGGGAATAATTTTTTTCCTCGTCAATATGGGATTTAAAATCACTCCCCTTTTATTATCAAACGATAATTTTCACAATTCATGGCCGATAATCACTTTATAACATTTGTTATTTGATAACTGCAACACTGCACGAGTAAACAAAAGTAAGATTGAGAAAGAAGTATTTAAACGTTACACATCCGTATTTAAGTTAATAAGGAAGCAAACGCGTCTCTTTAATAACTAATCAAGCGGTATATTTTAACTAAATAATATTCACTGCCAAAATACTGAATATACTAAAAATAAGCCGAGAAATGTATGTGGTTCAATTAGCTGTAGGATAAATTTCATAGTTCTATCTACGAGATTTTTCATTTGTGTCATTAAGTTTTTTTTTCTTTTTTACCTGGTTGATGCCTTTACTAAATAAAAGAGTCTTTAAGGGTTTTAATATGATTCGATCGTTCATTTGATGTTGATCCGTTTATTAGCTTTGGAGCTTTGGGTTTTTACGGCGCATCAAAAACTGTGAACAAAGAATTTCACGAACAGCATTTGAATCGCAGTAATTATGTGATGTGGCATAAAAAACCTGACAAAGTGCGAGTCGAACTCGCGCACGAAGGGTTCCGTACCATTATCTATAAAAACGGCAAAAAAAATCATGTCTGTTGTATGGGATTGGGAGCCCCTCTTAAATATTTATTTTATTCTGTTTTAGAATTTCTTGTTATAGCGGCAACAGAAATACATCATTTGTGAAATTTTATTCTGTTTTCACGTTTGTTGTATGGGATCCCCCTTAAAAATTTGTTTTATTTTAATTTAATCATTTATTTTAAAGTGAATATATAACTAAATATTCTGTGAATATTTCAAGCGTCTACCTGTTGCCGTTTTCAATATCAAGCAAAAACGAACAAAAAAATCACGTTGGTTGCATGGGAGCCTCCTTAAATATTTATTTTACTATGTTTTTAGTATTTGTGTCTAACTATCACGGTTCATGAGATACAGCCTGGTGGCAGACGGACAGACAGACGGACGGACAGCGTTATATTCACGTATATTATTTTAATAGATTTTTTCATGGATATTTTATGTATTTAGGTTAGCAAATTATACAAACATGTTTGAGAGATCATTTCTTATAGTCATTAATTAATAATTACTAAAACATATGTTGCTCTGCTTTATTGTTAATATCACTTACGTAAAAATAAAGTGTATAACATACTAGCTTATCATCCAGAGAAGACTTGTTTCGGTTGACCTCTAGCGCAAAATTCTTAAACCACAGAATTCACGGGCCCCCCCTGGAAATCCTACAGATTTGCGCCCATGGACGTAGCTGCTCCGGCAGCGAATTCTAGCGGCGGGTGCGGAAACTACGCGTGATTCGCGTCCATAAATCAGCGTATGTTTATCACGCTCGGCTTTATTTTAAGGAATTCTAGCTTAAATCTCGTGTCCGAGTTTCGTATCATAAGTAGGTACCTATATTTGCAACACGAGAAACGCATCGTTACCGAGGTTAGATGTCAGACATCGCTGGCGAGTACTGAAACACTCTTTGTTTGTCACATGTCGTACGTTGCATTTATTTATTTTTTTTTTGTACGGAACCTAAAAGAGAGAAAAAATTTTGTTTTGTAAAAATGCAATATCAATACTGGCCCTGGGATTAGTTTCGAAGACGACACCTGGCGCCCGCAACGGGCGACGTCGAGCACCGCCGCGGAGGTCGACGGGACGGAGAGGGGTGGGTTTCACCCCCGCGGGACCGCGCCGCCCCTGCAAAGTGGTCAACGGGGTGTGCGTTGGGTCAACGGTGGCGTGATGACCGGCGATTCGCGTGAAGGAATTTTCCCCGAAGCGTGTACCGCGGGGGAAGGGGGAAAAGCGATGGGGGGAGGGGGGGTGATGGACGAGGAGTGGGAGGTGCAGGTGCCGCGAACCAAACACCCCCCCCCCCCTCCTTCCTCCCACCACTGACGACTCCCACTCTTTGCTTATCGCTCTCTCGACAGGAATAAATAGCTCGTGCGGAAAACACGCATTATTACGCCGGCCGGCGCGGCGCGCAGTCGACGCCAGGAATACCGGCCTCGCGTGGATTGGTGGGGGGGGGGGGGGGGGAGGAGAGAGAGGCGCGTGGGTGACGCGAGAAAGACTTGAGTCAGTCAACTCTAAGGGGATACACACAACTTAGAAGGTTACAACTTTTTTACCGCCTTGTCAAAGAACTCTCGAAAGAAAGAAAGCCACATAACTTGGAACACTCATATAAATGAGATATAACTTTGAAACTCAACAAATAACAATAGTAATTTAGAACCGGCGCAATATTTCGTTTTAAGTTATTGCAGCACCTGGATCGTATGGACGTGAAAGATATTAGAAATGTGCACCCACCAGTAGTAAGGAGCGTAGGCGTACGAGCCCACTTATTCTGTTTGCCCGATAGATTTGGTAGGCTGTACTGGAAGTATGGTACGTTGAGGTGGCAATTATGGTACACAGACGGGGGAAACTGGGATAAATGCAGTATATGTATCCTAGCCAACCTCCCCCTCCCCCTTGTCCCTTAGGAGCATGTCCGCCAGAGGTGACCGGCCATCTCAGAGACAGGAGCACAAGGCTAGGTCGTGGGGAGGGAAAATGTGATATAGCGAGAGGCTGGGAGTTCCGTTGTTGGTCGATAGCAGCGACTCTCTCTCTCTCTCTCTCTCTCTCTCTCTCTCTCTCTCTCTCTCTCCTTTTCACAGCCCTGTTCCCTTCCCAGCCTGCAATAAATTTAATTTTTATTTTTTACCTTAGTGGAACGCCTAACTACGAGTGTGCACACAAGAATACGCCTGACGAATGCTCGTGCATGATAACACCAATGGCAAAAAATAATATGTTAAATGTGCGATATCTAAATTGAAAATCCTTAGCCACCTACGCTTTGATATCCATGGTGTTTCATCAATGATGACTGCGTTTATGCTGAAACGTTACAGCTACCAATCACCATACCTACCTGCGTGGTTAATCTTTGTTTTCCAATATGACTGCCATTTAATGACTTCCCGCCGGTAAATTGCTGAAACGAGTGTACAGTGATTGGATATGCCCCCGCCATGGGCGTAGATCGTTTAGAAAAGGGAAGGGGGGGGGGTTGTCAGGGGGCCACGCCCCCTGGAATTATGAAGACCCTCAGTGAAAGGGGCCCCGCTTGCGCTTGCGAAATAGTGACGTGAAACAGAGTTGATAAATGCAACTATCAAAACTATTTTTTATGGAAAACTTTCTGTGTATTTTTATATCATGCATATAGGCAATGATATGGGTAATATACAACATACAAGCACCCTGTCCAGCGATGACGACTACCAACAAACAAAATCTAGCCAACTGGCAAACTAAAAAAAAAAAAAAAAATCTTTGGGGGTCTTTTATTCTTCGTTAGCCACATAACTATTACTGTTTCCGAGAGAAATAAAAAATATATATGTCGGAAAAAGTTTTTTTTTTTTAATATTGCATGTGACGAACATTATTTTGAAAAATGCTATAAATGCACCATAGAGGGTCAACTAATCTCTTACTTCACCCACGGTAAAACAGGCAGGCGTTAAAACCTAAATTTTTACAAACATATCCCGAGAAGGGGGGGGGGGGGGATAAAATTCCGTGATGTTCGAGTATTACAGTCCCACACCCTCTCGTCCGCTCGCCAGGATCACCCCCCCCCCCCCCCTTCTCGATAAGGACACCTCCTGCTACCCCCGCCTACCGCACCGTCCCTATCCGGTATGTCAATCCCTGCTAGTGGGCGAGCCAACAGGGCTCTGCAGGAGATGAAGGAGAATGTGCCGGGGGGGGGGGGGGTAAGAGAGCGAGCGAGAAAGTGGGTGAAGGAGGGGCAGAGGGGTACCAAATTGCCTATTAAGTGGTATGAACGTCCTTCGTTCGCAGAATCTGTGTCTTTTGTTTTGGACACGCTCCAAAGACGTCCCCAAATGGGCTACTTCCCCCCTTCCCCCTCCATCAACAAACTCCTCACTCTCTCTCTGGCCGTGTAGCCCGCGCCGGGCCCCTCCCATCTGGCTCGCCCCAGGGGAGGGGGGTGGGGGTGTAGGTGTGGGGTGGTACTCAACCTCCATTCCCTCCACTCTTCCCCTTCTCCCTTTCCATCCCGCGGGATATCCCGAGCAGCTCCCCGGGGGACCTCGTCATCCATTGTGCTGCCAACTACCCCGCCGAGGTGCGTTTCTCTTTGGCAGTGTCTCACTCCGCGGAATTAAGCGCCGGGCCGGGACGCCACTCAACCCCCCGCCCCTTCCCCTCCTCCCCTTCCATTTTCCCACTTCATCAGGCTGAGACTTCCTGCAACGTGCCAAACTGCTGCATTCAAGCTTTGCAGTTAGTTGCGTGCTCATTACTGAAGCGCCAAGAGTTTGATGGAAATGGATTTTTTTTTGTATTTATAAATACACACGCACTCGGACAAACACCTAGAAATAGCACCAGATCCATGCTGGGTTGTTTCTTGTTCCACATTCCCCTCCAGATGAGTACACCCCCCATTATCATGTTTATAACCTTAATAGAACGGATCTAGCCTACAATCGGGGGTGCCCCCAAGATCTACGATGTGTTTCTGTGGGCTGTGCAGGTTCTCTCTCTTTTTAAAAATTGGGACAAGCACACCGTGGGTCTATGTGCATAGGGACCACCCGCTTAAAGAAAATAATACACAGTTTGGGAGGACACACTGCGTCCTGGTGCTGTTTGCATGGCATGCTGCAGAAGCGTTTCATTCTGTCCCCTGTTCCAATGGGCTGTCAATAGGCGCTGATTGTAGCTCATAACGTCTGATCTTATCATTTTTGTCTGACCATCCCACGGAATTATTTTGGGGCAAAGAAGACTTGAAACACACACAAAATGAAAAAAAAAAATAATAAATCGAGCCAGTCTTTTAATACTCCCCAGAGATGTGTATTATTTAAACACGGTAAATATCAAATTAATGAGTTCTCATGATGTAAATACACTTAAAATACGAAATCCGGACACGAATACGCACAAATTGTGTTTTCAACTACATTTATGGATGGGAATATCACGTAGTTTTCTCACCCGCCACTAAAATTCGCTGCCACAGCAACTGCGTCGACTATTGAATCATTCCATTTGCTGACCGAAATTTTAAATTGTGTAACGAAACGTCTCCGACTAAAGAAAAATACTTGAAAAAAAAAATAGACCCGGCTTAGGGCCTCATTTTCGACAATGAATTTTATTAAAATACTGCCCCTCTTGTTAAAATTCATTAAACGGTTAGGACTAGGCCTATAATATTTACTTTTGGTTTTGAGAACATTGTTTCGCACCATCCGACACAGATGGCAGCACCGTGGTAACACATTTCCGTTCCATGAAACTTCCGTTCCATTCCCGAAATAACTTCTACCAAATGACGTATCCTGAGAGCTAAGACGTTGCATATCAATAATTGTAACCAGTTTTGGATGGCTAGATTAATTTATCGTTGCCAGCATAGTGCCAATTTAACTTCGCATGTAGGTAGTTCTAAATATCTGTAAATAATAAGTGACTTATTGCCAAATCAATAGTTTCCTCTTTTTTCACAGGCAAGATAATGAATGGGGAACAATTTCACAAAGTAACGAACTTAGGAAAATTGTGCATTTTCAATTCCCTTCAATCGTGCCACTTCTGCATGTTTTATAACTTCACTCTTAAAAGGAAACTTATTAATCATGTAATCACATGAAGTAATGAAATATTTCCTTACTGAGCTGTAGAACACATGTTTCTCTTTGGTTTCAAGCACATTTATTAAAATTGTTGTGTGACTTCCTATCATTAACTCACCATCATCTTTTTGGTTATGACGTAAATGGTACTGTACCTCAAGTAATGGACTGCCATTCAGTACACTAGGTTTAACAAAATGTACAAGAATGTCTCTCAGCAAATTCATTAACAGTTCTCTTAAAATATGTATCTGTGGCGATGCTGCTTGAAGAATTACATTTACTTTCTCAAAATATGGCATAACATGAAGTAGAAAGGCACAAAGAGCTTTGTTCAAATTCGAAGACAGAAACAGAAACAATTTTTCTTCCCTACTTGCACAAGAATTCTGGTTTTTAAGAACTGGCTTGTCAAACTTCTTATCAGTCAGTGCAATTTTCTTGCTGCTAGAAGCAGATTCAGGAACTAATTCTCTTTTCCCTTGTATCTGGTTTCCTTTTTCTGTGCTAGAACTACTTTGTTTCTTTACACTTAATGGGATTTTGTATGATGTCATACTCACAGACTGGGATGGTTTCTGTGTTATCAACACTTCTTCTTTGAAAAAACTGAGTAATGGTTCCCACTGACTAACAAGTCTTGTCAAACTTCTTGCGAGAGATAACCACCGTGTTACAACATGCTTCAGTACCTTTTTCGATTCCTTGCAGTGAAGATCTTGAAATCTAGCAAGTCGTTCTTTTCGTTTAGCACTTTTTTCCATATAATAAAAAATGTCTACTAATATTTCATCCACATTCACTGGCAAACTTGAAGCTGCCTTTTCTGCTGCCAAGTTTAATAAATGACATGCACAGCCAATAACAACTATTTCCTCATGCCTTTCTTTTAAAAATGCAGCAACACCATTCTTCTTCCCAACCATCACAGGTGCATTATCGGCACAAAATACTACACAATGATTCAGTGGTACTCCATTCGATTCTAGCTGCGACAAGATTAACTGACCTATATTCCGCCCTGTATAATCGCCTTCCAGGTTAGGTATGGAGAGAACTGTACTCACAATTTTACCCTGTTTGCTGTCATAAAATGTGACAACAATAGGGTACAATTTTTCGTTTGTGTCGTTACTCCCGTCTGTTGCAACAGAGAAAGGCCCTGTCTGTAGATGCACAACATCAGACAATGTATTACTTGCCATTTCATTCAAAATGCAAGTTGTTTTCGTGCGGGCACACGTGAATTGCTTTGCAGTATTTGAGTTTGTGAACATATTTTTGAACAATCCACCAGCATGATCTGCTGCACTGAGTGGGATGTTATGCTCCATTAAAAAGGAAACAAAAAGGCATTCCGCTTTCGTAACGTCCAAATTGGTGTTTATAGTGTTGAAAAAACTGCTAATTTTCTTGTTCTTTTCCTGACTCTTCACATTCCCAACGTGTTTGGGACAGTTAACGTGTGTGCTTACATCATGTTTACCACAGTGCGCTATATTAAAATCACACCTACACACTAAACAGAACACAAATTTTTCGCCCTTCTGTGATCTTTGTATACACGGAAATTCCTCACTGTAAGAATCCTTGTATGATTGGAAGTACTTCTTCTTCAGTTTGCTCATTTTTAAAACACGTTAAAAACACTCATAAAAAGACACACAAAAATTAAGAACAAAAGTCTTCAAAGAAACACAGGCTACTTAATAACATAAAAATGTATACGATGGAAAACACAGCGAAACTAGTAAAATATATTTAATTACTCGTCCATTTTCGTATTGGTGTAAGGTATATAGGAAATATAAAAGAACAGAACAATTAAAACTTTTCGCAATACTTCTACACCATTATTTACTGCTTGCTACGTTCCACCATGTTTGGAAACTAGAGCCTGGGTGGCGTTTGTTTTCTAAACGGACCAGTAACTTAATTTTTGATTCGTTAGAAAGAGCCAATGAGAACGACGATGTCAAGAACAAAGATACTTCTTTGTTTGGCATCTACGTCAACGCTTGTTTCTCTCAACTCTCATACATAGCCTCGTCGTTAAAAACTTGAAATTACCCGTTCATCGAATTTTTAAATTTATTAAAAACGTTTCGAAATCCGTAAAAAAAATCAGGGATCCGTAAAACCGTAAAACAGCGCCTCTATCCGTAAATTTTACGGACAACCCGTAAAAGTTGGCAGGTATGTAAAGTCAATATGATAATTTACACGACACGGTGCATAATTTTGTGACGTGAAATTTTTTCTCGAAAAATAAAAATGATATGAAGGACTAAATAAAATTCTTTCTTCTTGAAGTTAGCATATCAAAATTTTCTTATACCCAAAATTCTACATCTGTAACAATCTTAAGGGATCCGCCTAGTCAGGACTGTATTTGAGTTAGTGAAGCAGGATGATAAGTGTGACGTTCGCTGGTGTTTCTAGCGCGGTATCGCCTCCAAGCGCAAGGCCCTGAACTAGCGCAAAGTCTTTCGTCGTGCATAGGAGAACTATGAGATTTGAGGAGTAACTATTACATTTTATGGCGAAGAAATTAAGTTAAAGGTGTAATTCTTTCAAGAATCTCTACCGAATGTTTAATGCCTAAAGATTATTCTGAAAAAAAAGCTTTAAAGTAATTTCCACTGTTTTAAATATAAGTAAACAACTTCTAACCCGCCTTCTGCTTATATTTAAATGGTTTTCCCAAACAGACAGACACAGCTCGGATATCTTGTGCAGTTTCGAAATTGTGTGTGTGTGTGTTTTCTCTGAAGCTTTGCGCACCGAAACGTGTGACCATGTAGGAATGTCACTTAAAAGTGACAAATTTAGGCCCTTCGTTGCGTTGTTCAGGGTTTTGACACACAGTGCACTCTTCTCCGTCGCTCGCGATCAACCCACATTCTGACGTCACTTCCGTTCGTGGCGCCGACACTCGACGTGAGCGGAACAACGCGCCGGTGATTTCCAGCGGCCAATGTTGGCGGAGGAGGGGGGGAAGAGGGAAGGGGTGGGAGTTTGCATTAGAGCTGTGGGGTCGGGAGTGCCGGCGGCGAGGAGAGGGAGGCAATCAACCCCACACCCCCACCTCCTCAGGGGTGTAATTACCGCCACAGCTGCGCGGCCGAGAACACACACACACACACACGCGCGTGTGCTTCCGTGCGCGAGTGACCCTGGGTTCGAGCACGGGCCAGGCACGGCACGCACTCCACGTGCACACATGTGTGAGGCAAGGGGGGGGGGGAATGTATCTGACGTGTACCTCAACAGTACCCTGTGGTACCACCTTTCATTTACAACCAGTCACGGCCACCCAGAGGTGCCCGGTCATCAATTATTACAATTCCACAGCATGTCCATAAAAGACTGTCCCGGTTATTAATTATAATAGTATCGACTGTAAGCGTTGTAGAATTACGGTTCAAGGTTACAATCAAAGAGTAAGGGCGCGGTTACACGGGACCCTGAACTACTTCAGGTGAACATGTTTAAGTAAACACGTTTACAAACGCGAAAGTGTACGGTTACACGGTAGTTGCTGAAAAGTGTGTTCAGCTCTAAAACCGATTGTCTACTGTCAACGAATGACTTGTTGTTGATCTTCTCTATTTTTTATCCAGAAAACGCGGGATTTTTTTATTTGTTTATACAGTATTATCAGCAGAAATGGAATGGGTTTTCATATTTCTCAATATTTTTTTTACAAATCGGGAATTCAAACAACATGCACAGTAAAATTTCATAAACTTATTTTTTATTATATTTTGAGCGAGAGTACCTATCTCAGTTTTAAGAAAATTAACGTCAGGATAAATTTAAATATATATATATATATATATATATATATATATATATATATATATAATTACCTGTTGATTTTTTTTGTTGCATTCGGTAAAATATTACTCGAACTTGTGCCAGGAACACTTTCCATCTTGAATTTCTGCAAAGGACTTTTTATATTATAAATAGCAAATCAGAGGCTAATGTAGAAGATATGTCGATCTGAACTACTTTGCCAACCTGTTTAAGTTAAATGGGAAATGGCCTCGAACGAAACATGTTCAGACTGTGTGTAACCGCACTCAACAGCTGAACATGTTCACCTGAAGTAGTTCAGACTCCCGTGTAACCGCGCCCTAACTCACTTTTACAGAAAGAGTATATTTGTGAGCGTTGTGGTTGAACGTCGAAGTCCCCAACCGTTGGATTGGTCGTGATGGTCGAGACGATAGAGCTCTTTTACGCTGGCCTCCAAGTTCACCTGACATAACGCCTTTGGGATATATTTTTTTTTTCCTTTGGGGCTTTACAAAAAATCGTGTCTACGTTCCGCCGCTACTAATTATTTCCAGAGTTGAGTCACAGAATTTAAGAGGCTATTGCTTCCATTACTCCGGACGTTCTAACCAAAGCGTGGAAAGAATTGGACTTTAGGTTGGATGTGTGCGGTTTGACTAAAGGTGCACATATTGAACACATGTAAGAAATACTAGGTAAGTTTACCTTCAATGATTTGTTGCAAACAGTATAAATTAAATTGTTAAAATGTACAATTGCAACTGGGACATTGTTTTATGGACAATCTGTATTGGTAACCACATAATTTGCTGTAAACCTTATAAGTTACGCGACACACGCAGATCATGTTTACTTTTACGGCCACGGCAACTTGTAGAGTCATCAAATGTTTTTTATGTGTAAATATCTTGGCTCTCGGTACACGGTACTCATTACGAGTAATTTCGTGAAAATGGAACAGAAGTCGATGAACGTAAACGTGACACAAATATGGCGGTATCACCGATAGCAATATAAACCTGTGTATAGTCACTTTCGTAAACATTTTCGGGGATATATTACTGTGCCTAATGAAACTTCATGATAGTGAAACTATACAAGGAATATATTTGGTAAACTAAAACCGTCAGTGAAAAGTAATCTCAAGTTTTAACATACCTAAGAAAACTGGCATTACGATGGTCAAACATATTCTTCCAGTATTATGCCAACGGGCTCGGTAGCTCAGCGGTAGAGCATACCCTTGTTAACCTCAAGGCACGTGGTTGAAATTTCATCAGTAGTACAACTTTTTTAACGACATTAAAATATAATATTGTATAATAATAATAATGTTGAATCAGCTCAGTTATGTTAAGGTTTGTTGGCAGAAATTATTTACAGACTGATTTCAGTCGTTTTAGCAAAAACAAATATAAACATATATATATAGTATATTTAGTGTTATAATAAGGTTAATTTAATAATTCCATGGGATTATATCTTATAACGTGTACGAAAACTTTATAGTATTAACTGTTTAGTGAATTTTAACAAGATGGACAGTATTTTAATTAAATGTTTTTTCGAAAAGCAGGTCCAGCCGGGATTTAGAAATTTTTTTGCAAGTCTTTTATACTTTTATCGGAGCCGTCTCTAATAGTTAGAAATTTCAGGTTGTTTCGTGCTGCCATCTGTGGGGGATCTTGAGGGACCGCGTTTATTTCCGGTTAAAAGTTTCCCGGAATCGCTACATGCACATATGGGTTTATTAATATATTTATTTATTGATATATATTTTGCGTGTCGAAGTTAAGGCGTGCTGCCTTGTCTATTACTTAACAACATACATTTTTTAAATTTTAAATGTAAATTTATAACAATAATAACATACATAGGTAACTACCTAAACTTGATAAACAACAATAAAAAAACAGCCACCTAAACGAACAAATTACTTGCAAGTAATAAAACATGATTCACGCATATTTAAATACAAATTACCTACTGACATCACAATTGACATATATTTTTTAAAATAGCAAACACCCAAAAATAATATATTTTTAAAAAAAATTTGAAAATAAATCTCATCCATTCATCATTAAACTTAAGATATTTTTTAAACCTATATCAAACAATTTAAGTACTTTCACTTGTACAACTAGATTAAAATCGTTATTTTTTTTTTTTAAAAAAAAAAGCATTGAAACGAAAAACTAGGTAGAAAATTTCCCAGAGTCACACTACGGCAACGACTGGAAATATTTGCCTTTTGTAAAAATGGGGGCGAAGAAGGAAAGACGAGTAGAGAGACGCGAGGAAGGAAGACCGGAATGCAAATTGCTCGCCAAAGCGATTAGCGAGAGAGCAGCAAAAGGAGCCGCGCGCAAGGGACCGAGCGGGGCGAAGAATAATTGGGCGGGAATTAAATTGTGGCAAAGTTGGCAGACGCAAAGAAAGCACAAGAAACGGTCCGCGGCGGAAACGAGACGACGAAACTAAGGGGAGACGCTTGGAAATAAGAGCCGGGGGGGGGAGGGGGCGGGAGTAAGTAGTACAGGCATAAATACAGGGCTCCTCGCAAGGAAACGCCTGGAGGAAATATCCAACTGTTTACTCGAATAGAATATTAATGCGATTTTAAAAAAATGGGCAAACGGAAAGGGGGACGGAGATGATGAGGATGGGAAGAGGAGGGGGGGGGGGCAGCTAGCGCCCGGGGCGAGAAAATGAAACACTCGTGTTGCATTCCAAGCAATCTGCATGCAATCGCGTTCTTCCTAATGCCAACCCCCCTCTCCCCCCCCCCCCCAAATCACTCGCAAGCTTGTGGTCGTATTCAGGGCTCGTGGCGCACAAGTTATAATTGGCAATGCACGCGGAATACGCGACCAGGGAACTTCATTAACGGACCAATGGGCGCCCGGGGTTTCAGTTGGCCGCGGGCCGATTGCACCACTGATGGCCCGACTTTTACGTTCAGAGAATATCACGAATTTCAAAAATATATATATATTGTTCCTTTTCCATGAAAACCCTGTGATCTGTTTTTGCCAAGCAATTCCCCTCTCCCTCTCACTTTTATTTGAAAAAAACCAAACCGAAACTAGTTTAATTTTTATTTTTTGTGCACGAGGTCAAAGTAAAACATGATGTGCACAGTGTTACGACCTATGTGTGTGGGCAGAACTGGGTTCGAAAGTGATAGCCCAAATTAAGATTTATTACAACTATATTTTTTACTAATATTTACATTACATATAAATAATTGCACATAAACATGTCCGATCACCAATAACTGGCATTTAAAAATGTTTGTTCGCAAGTCACTCAATGTCTGTCAAGTTCCGCAGTTCGCACTCCTCACTGGAGCTGGGCTCGACAGTGGTTAAGCCCTTACCTCGCGCCTGTCCACACACACAGTCTCGCGCCACTCAGCCGCACTCTCTCGATGCCCGTCGCTCCGCGTCGCGCCACTCTCGAGGGGGTCTCTCGCCCTCTTCGCCGATGTCGCACTTCCCTTCGCTCGCGGAACTCTCCGAACTCTCGGAACTCCCGCGGAGGCCGGCACCGCCGCTTAAGTACCTGTGTCGTTCTTCTCGAACCGACGAGAGCGGCGGTGACGAGTCGGGTCAAACTGGGCCGACTCGACGCCCGAAATGGTATCAAGAAAGGCGGTGCTTATTCGCGCCACTGCGGGCGGCGGCCTCTGTAAGCCCGGATTTATCAGGCCGCTAAAGGTGATAATAGCCCGAGGCATGATGATGCGCGGGGAGTGGAGGGGAGGAGGGGGTAGTGATGACACTTGTAATCATGTTTTTTTTTTTGACGTGACAACGTCTAATAAATCGATGAACGCCGGCTGCACGCACGAAAAAGTGTCCCGTTACGCTCATTGTACGCTTGCGCCGCATCTATCTCTCTTCCACTCGATTGGCCTATGCGTCCGAGGAGAAGCAAAAACCGCGGCAGCACACAACTTACATCTACACGTGAACTGTTTCGTCGACTGTATATAAAGTGAAGTGAAAAGTTAATGTGGTTTTCATTGCTTATTACAACAACAATTTCGGCAATAAAGGTTAATTATTCTTGCATTTTAAAAATCTGATTAATAGTATAATTTCAAGTATTTATTATTTTATAATTAAAAAAAGGTAGCATCTGTCGGGGAGGACAGTAATAATAGGTTATGTTACAATTGACTAAAAAATTATGGTGATTCACATAATTTATGTTAGATTACAGTTTATTTATATGAAAACTTGTTCATAATCATAATTAAACTTTATAGCTAAACGCCAGTTTTTAAAATTAATTACAAGTCATCTTCACGTGAACTGTTTCGTCGACTGTTTATAAAGTGAAGTGAAAAGTTAATGTGGTTTTCATTGCTTATTACAACAACAATAAATATTAATTATTCTTGCGTTTTAAAAATCTGATTACTAGTATAATTTCAAGTATTTATTCTTTTATTATTAAAATAAAAATGATTCAATTTTATTCATAAAAGTATGCAATCATTTCATCAATGTTTTGTTATGACGTTGTCACGTTAAAATATCGTCCGTAAACCGACTTTACAGACAACCAATTTTTTGGTGGATAAGTGGGTCCTTCGTGAAGTTGGCACCAAAACCAGAAAAGCGCTTCTTTAAAAAAATGGCTGTTTAATGAAATATGTAATGTACGCTTGGTTTATGTATTTTTAGAGAAAGAGTCATTGTAAAAGTACTTAACATATTTAAGTTAAAGGTAATCGACTCACACATATAAAAAATGACTAGGCTTGTGTTGATGTATTTGCCATACAATGGCGAAATACAGAGAGTACGTCTAAAAACAAGTCTTACAAAAATGTTTGATTAAGGAGGACTAAGAATTGTTTCCTCTCTATGCCTATGAGACTGCACAAGGTATAACAAGGCATGTGATTTGTGTTTTGTCATGCCTAAACAAATACAAATATCTCAAATCTGAAATTATAGTGTAATATTGAAAAATCTTCAATATGCAAGGAGAATGATTCTCCTTAAAGGTGGAAAAATAGGAACCGAAGTACGCAATCTTAGTTTTAACAGTTCTCTTGCAATTCTTATTTATATTGTATCATTTTCTAAATGTGACTTCATTAAAGTATGTCTATAAATTATGGAATATCTAAGAATAATAGTTCATGGGTTTTTCCTGTGAAGTTATTGGTGCTTAACATTGATTTTTTTTTTTTTGCAAATTACTACAACTGTAATGATGGGCGGTATTCCAAGACATTCGGGTAAGGTAGCAAATAAGCAATTCATTTTTTGGGATACAACTGTAACTTAACTCGCAAACCGTATTCCAGAATGTGTTAGGTAACGAAAAGGCAACAGTTTTAATACACTGTGCCCTGCACGAGGCTAGAAACGGATTTCAACGCTTTCTAGCCAACGTTTCGCAACCATCGATAGATTAGCTACGGCAAATAAAAGACAGATAGCAGCACTATCTCGCGAATTTTAATTTTTTCAAATACTTTTAAATTTCCTATTATTTCTTGTTATGGCCATTCAAGTGTACAAAATGTATTAAGGAATAGTTTTGCTATCACAAAGTTTCATTTGGCACACCAAAACGCTTGGTTGTACAAGAGATAATGGCGCCATCTGAAAGACATAAACAAAAAAGTGAGGTGTGCGCATTTGCGTAATTATAACAGAACGACAATGGAAAGAACACCAAAATCGGTTTTATAAAAATAAGGGACTGGCCGTGTCCTATCGTGCACAAGGAATACAGTTAGGGTACAGTTGTCGCATATTCAACACCTAGATCGGTATTCCAAGACAAAAATTTGGGTTCATAAGAACACATAAATTTGTTCGTTACCGAGGTTAGATGTTACTGCACGTGCTAATGACACATGTAACTACAGTAAACTCGTGGAATAACATCATGTCAGTGTTAAATAGACTGCAAGTATCAACTCTACCACTCTGGTTCTGGGGTAGAGCTCTGCCTTGTGACTTGTAGGACCCGGGTTCGCGCCCCGGCTCCTCCAAGGCGGATTGCTCAGACAAAATGGTGGCATTTTCTCTGGTAGGAGTACAATCTCTTGTAACAAGTCAGACTACCAAAAAACCGTGGGTGGAACCGAAAAAAACCTTCCAGGTGGCTTCCAAATGGGGAGCCCGTTTCTTTTCTTGGGCTCCCCATGCGGTGGCCATTCCGGGGGTTTCTCCGGGGGAACGGAGTTTTGCAAAATTATTTTTTTTTTTTTAGTTTTTTTAGCGTTTTAGTTTTTAGTAACTGTAGCATTATCATTCCAACATGTTATAAATAAAGCTCAAACAAATATTAAAACATTTATAAAAAATTTTGCTTTTGAACATAAAATATTTTAATTAAGTGTGTATCAGTCAGTGAGTGGTTGCATACCGATGTTGTGTGTTCAGCCATTTATCGGTATATTTTTTATTGAAGTATTTTTAAATATTTTGTGACCTCGCCTAATTTTGGCCTGTTCTCCTTGCGTTTGCATATATATATATATATATATATATATATATATATATATATATATATATAGTCTGTTATTGAGGTTATTAGTGCAATAATTAGCGGTTTACGTTCGAAACCGCATCTCGAATCGAATCTTCGCCGTTGCGAGAACCGTTAAAAGAATGCGCGTATAGCTTGTTAGCGCCGCCCCCTTTCCCTCGACGACCGTCGTGATTGGGCCACGCGGCACGGGGGAAGAATCACTCTTCGAAAACCATCAACGCCCGCCGGCGCGGCAATCACGTTGGAGTGGATCACGTTGCCGTTGATTTTTGTTTCTGTGTTGTTTTTCTTTTTTTCGGAAGCGCCAGGGTTTGTTACGCGCGCGGGGCGTGACCCGAATACGCGACCGGCGGGTCCATTAGCGGACACGCCAGTGCTGCTCCCGTGGTAGCGACGAGCGCTTCATAATCCCCCCCCCCCCCCCACCTAACCCGACTGGAAACCGAAATGTTTTCAGAGCTAATGGGCGTGTCGGCGATCAACGCATTGCGGCTACCCTCCCGAGACGCGACTTGCAATCAGTTGCGCGGGTATTCCGCGGCTGCAACACCACCACGACATGCGGAACGACATGGCACCACTGAACTGCTAGTTTTAAATGTATGTTGTGGCACACAACGAACACCACATCGCTAAACACCTGACCATGTTCGCTCTTTCACTTCCAGTGAATGCGTGTTAAGATATTAAAAAAAAAAAAAAATATATATGTATATTTTTATTTCTAGGTTTCATTTTTCTTATTCCGATATTGCATTTCTATGCAATTATATTTTGTCCTTGATAATTTCTTCGGAAGTTCCATCCATCATTTAAATTTTGCATATTTTGTCTTTTAGCCATTTTTTTATAAGAAGGATTGGCTTTTTGTAAAACGTTAAGGATTATTCATAATTTAAATGTTTACCTTAAAAAAATAAGTCGTGGCCACAAACCAGAAGCTAATTTGTGATTGTTTGTAAAAGAGGAAGGGTATCCCAGGTAGAAAACACAAAAATGCTTGCGTAACCTTAGTTTTAAAATTATTTTTTTTAAATGTTCGTATATTAAAAATAATAGGAATCAACGTGACAGACAGAGCACATATTTGAGCTATCTTCAAAAATAACTACATTTGTCTGAGTTCTTTCAACAAAAGACTGAATTTAATTAGAAAAATAAAGCATTATAATATTTTTAGTGATATTATGGATATCAGGAGCTTTCCAAAACTACCCCGACAAAGTATAAACATTTTCTGTTTTTGTTACCCTTCAGTTAGTGCTGACAACCATAAATTACCAGTTGTTAACATTAACAAAAGAGTTGCAGTCAATGACACACACATAGCATAGAACGAGTTTACGACCTACCAATACTGCTCTTTAAAGGAAAGTAACCCCTGTCATTTTTGTTATTTTATTAAGTATTTTAAATAATATTTTAATATTTATACATTCATCTCTATGTCTATTAATTTTGTTGGTTTCACACTCACATATCCCTACTTTTATATAGGTATAAGTATATAACATATATGAATATTATTAATGCGAAAGTGTGTCTCTATGTCATTTCACGAAGCAACGGATCGACATGATTTATGTGTGTGTGTGTATATATATATATATATATATATATGATAAACTGGGGGTGTACAGTGACTGTCCATAAATGGTCTCCCAGTGCCCAGGGAGGGTGCAAGCAGTGTCCAGTAATAAATGTAACTGTATTTAAAGTTCCTAACATTCACGGATGTTATTGAAGAAAGTGCCCGAAGACAGTTACTAAGCCAAACTAAGACACAAAATGTAATACCGATGGTGTTCTGGAATATGTGGCTGAATGCATGGAAAATTCAAGATAGCGAGAAATCAAATATTCAAGTTATGACTTATTCTTGTAAAAAAAATTATCTAGTGAACGCTGCAGATCTCTAGATCACTAAAAAAATGGGTTCGGTATTGTGTTGTATGTGGCTGTGATGGCATAGCAGTTAAATAAAATATCTCCGTGCAAATACTTAGATGACGCATATTCCTGTAAAACAATATTTTTTTGATATTCTATCATGAAGATTATTAACTAATTTTCCTGTTGTTATGCACGTAATATAGGATGGTTAAAGTGTTTAAAACAATTGTTAACTTATATTTGCCTTAAGTCTGTGGTTTAGTGCTTGAAATACGATTTTCAGAGAAATCTTTACCTTTCAAATGAAAGAATGGCGATGCAACACGTTTTTCAAAACACATATTTTAATGATTTAAAAAATAATTTTCACTCTTAGTCTACTGTTCCGGTGGCCACTAGGGAAAGGCAGTTTTAATTAAATTAAATATTAATCGAAACATTCTTTTAGATCGACGACATGTAATAAGCGATAAAGTGGACTTGTAATAAAGAAAATTTGAATACGAAAATGAAATTGTTATCATTGCCAAAATTAAACCGATACAAAATCCATTCACAACAATTTTAAAAGTGTGGAAGCCAGTAAAATCTGTTTGTATGTGAGTGTGTTGACTTTGCTTTAGAAAAGAGTCTTCCTAAGTACTAAGTACACAATGCAAATTATATATTATTTAATTTGTAGTAAAAATTTAATACTGTATGAAATTGCTGGCTGGCGTAATACCTATAAATCTCTTATAAGCATTACATTTCAGATTAACATTCATTTTTCTTGAATGTGCTAGTGTTTGAGGGAAGTTAGTGGGAGGAGGCGCTGATAACTAGTTTGCTAATGGCTTCAAGAACGTTGTCTGAGACTGGCCCTGGCTGGGCCTGGACCAGTGCCATCACGTGGTTGTCTGCCGTGTTCGCGCAAGAATCGACCCGGCGATAAAGTCATTTCTGACGTGAATACGTCTTTAATATTGCTTCCATAGTGGGAGGCAATTACAAAAAAAAACGAATGATAACAAAATCGGGGGATACAGCTTGGTGTTTCAACTACATATCTATCACCTCCATCCAAAATTTAATTACACCCACTGGATAGTCAAAGGATCAAAGAATTCGTTACGCTAAGTGAAGACTGTGACGCATCGCGCGAAGAGGAAGGGGAAGCGCCGCCATTTTGAGGTCATTTTTCTGCGTTTCGAGATTTCCATTTAGCATAACTTTTGAATCGGAGAAGTTAAAACGTTCGTTTGAGTTTCAATCGTCAGCTCTCGTCAAAATCTATCGTTTGCATGTATAAAAACATTAGTGTTAAATAGTTACAGTGAATATACATGGTGTTAAAATAAAATAAAAAATATATATATGTAATGTCGTCCTATACGCGACTTCTTAGTGTTCAAACATGCTTATAAACATACATAAAATAGCGTATTTTATATTTTGCATAGAAAATATTACATGTTACGTACACGTATTCACCTACAACACACGGCCGTGTCCATGACACAGCCACACCCAATTTTTTTCTTTACCCCCGCTTGGACGCAGGATCAGCAGGGAGGAAAAGAGACGGGGAGAGAGGGATGGAGAGAGAGAGAGAGAGAGAGAGAGAGAGAGACGGACGCAGAGAGAGGCCTCGCGCCTGCCGGATGGCCGGATGGTCGGACGCGGAGCGCGCTTCGTGTAAACAGCGAGCGAAGGGCCGAGACGAAGACAAATGGCGTCGCCGGGGTAGAGGAGAGAACGAAGGAGGAAGGGGTAGAGAAGGGGGTGAAGAGATGCCAGATGGCGCCTGCGGCCGTTGCGGCGGCTAACAAGATCCCTCCACCCCCTCGCTCTTCCCCCAGGCAAAGGCTCGCGTGAGCGATGACGCATCCGTGTTAGGGCCGAGAATTGCGTGCCGCGTTCCCCGACACACTCTCCCTTGATGAATCTGCTCGCGGTGGGGGTGGAGGGTGTAGGCGTCTCGGGGTTGGAAGGTCACCCCCCCACCCCCCCACCCTAACAGACTCACTGGAGACGTCTTCCAGTAAGCAAGTGAGCCACCGAGGACAACGTCAAGCTGGCAGTGACGTGACATTGCAAATTTCACGCCTCTGTAAACGTACCTTATTGGTCAGTTGCAGCGTTTTGCTCTTCGATTCACACATAAAAAAATAAATTAAAAAAATGTCTGTACTTTTACAATAAATAGATTCTTTTGAAAATCAGTCGCCAAGAAATATAAATATATTGTAAATTTGTACAAAACAAGGCTATAGTTATTTTTCACAAATGAAACACGTTTTCAGCAGTTAATATTAGAAAGTTATTCTGTTTAATTTTATTTTTTACGTAAATGTACAAATTTACAACTATCTGAGTGAGATTACAAGATTGAAACACATTTACAAATAAAACACTGAATTTTTTTTTCTGACGCTAGGAACCCATGGGCCCCGCCTACCCCGTCACGCATACCGTGTGCAAAGCTTCAGGAAAAACAACGCGATTTGAAAACTACTCAAGACTTCCGAGAGGGGTCTGTTTACGAAAATAATTTAAGTATTCGCTGAGGGCCGAAAAATGACTTTTGATTTCGGATTAAGTTTTTGAAACTGTAATTTTTAGAAGAACTAAAAATGTGTGATTTCAGAATAAATTTTTAGGTGTAAAACAACCGGTACAGATTCTTGAGGGCAATTCAGGGACTCGCATTTCACCTTTACCATCATTTCTAAGCCACACAATGTTACGGTCACCGCTCAGATTTCACAGTTGTCCTGTGGACGACGGGAAGACTGCGCGCCGGTTCAGAGCCTTGCGCTTAGAGGCGACACCGCGCTAGAAGCACCAGCCAGCGTTGTGCTTATCGTCCCGCCTCACCAACACGCACACACCTCGACTGGACCGGGCCCCTTTAAGCGACGTCAACTCGCAAACAAACCCGCACTGACATCCGCAAAGTTATACCTTTGAATATATATACTGTGTAGAAGTCGCGAGTGGATAGGATTTACTCTACGTTTTTCAGAAGCGTATGATGAGCAGCTTGGGAACTTCACCGCTGCAGTGCGCTGCCGTAACGCCCTGTATCGTCTTAGTTGTTATTTACACGTTAGAGCGCAGCGCTGTCGCCCGCTGTCATTCCCCGCACCCCTCATCCATCATTCACTGCAGCTCAACGTCGTTCTAGGGGAGGGGGAAGGGGTGTTTGAAGAGTTCGACACTTGTCCGCTAGGGACCACCACAAGTCGATTCCCTCGAGAGGGTGGCGATTGCGGCGGTGAATTAACCAACTACCTCAAACCGTATTAGAAATTTTAACCTGGGCTGGCGAGTGCGCCGTGGGCGACCCATTTCCTCCCCGAAGACCAGGCGAAGGGGGAATAAAAAAAAAAAACGAAAAACTGTGCCGCAGCGCATGATGTGTGCGCGCGTGTGTGTGTGTTTTTGTGTGTGTGTGTGTGTGTTCCGAGGTTCGAGGTTTGTGGGAGTTAGATGAGGGAAAGGGGGGGGGGGGGTGTGGAAGGTCAGGTGGTGAGGAGAGGTTGCGGCTTTAACGTAACCCGTGTCGAATTACGTTTTTCGCTCTGGACGAGTCACGCGAGCAGGGGGGAAAACGGCCCCCCCCCCCCTTTTCCCACCGCCGAGCCAGAGGGGGGGTTGGTTGGTGTTTCGCGCGTGCGGTTTATTCCAGGGACGTGTAATTACACGAAGGCCGTAGTGGAGCACTCGGCGAGTGCCGCACCGCCGAGTCATAAGGGGTGGGAGGGGGGAAAGGAGAGGGTGGTTGGAAGGCAGAGAGGGGGCGTTCGCTACCTCCAGCCCTGGAATTACTTACTCGGCCTGGTCGCCGACACGGCGGCGGAGCGTTCCTTCTACGACGTCACAGCCTAAGTTACACTTCTTTAGGCGCCTTATGAAAAAAAAAAAATTATAAGAGTGAATTTTTACGATGTGCGCGCACCGTGCAACGAAAACTCACAGGATAGAATCAAAAAAAAAAAAATTGCTACAAACAATTAAAAATTACATACGTGCTTTTAAATCATGAACATTCGTGACTGATATTAAATACTGTACCATATAATAATAAAAAAAATATTTTGTTGTAAATATTAGAGATATAAATTTTGTTTATAAACTTTTTCTAGCGTATTTTCAAGTGTATTTATGTAAGTGAGGTGTGTTAAGATGTCAGGTTGCTTGTGAGCTTCCCGTGTCGCTGGCAGGGAGTGTCTGTGCAAGGTTTAGTAGTCTCCTAGCCGTTTACATGTGAGTGTTTGTGATGTTATGTTCCCGTTCGTATAATTCATTTGAATTGCACATTATTATATTATTTTTTTAATAAATAATTAAAATTAATATTTTTTTTTAAATGTCAGCATGTTTAATGATCTTCATGATTAATTAAAATATATATAGATTAATTTACTAAATTAATTATTTAATTTTAAACATTTTTACATAAATGTTGAATAATGAGTAATTTTTTAATTGGATTTAATTTGTGCTTGACAAACGGTATTTATAATATCACTTTAGTCATTTGATTTTTTTATTGACTATTTGCATGCAAAATTAACGTAAGTTATTTATTACGCCAAGTACGTAATACTTCTAACGTGCGTACGTAAGTACACGCGGCCTTTTTTTAAATTGAAACTTCTCGGCAGCTGGCAGGGTAGGTCGAAGCGATTAATCAAAGTGTAACGGAAATTGCAACCCTGAGGAGTGGGGCATTCTCTGACAGAGATGGGCGTAGAGAGTCAACAAACTGTAAGGTAGATATTTTAACTGATGAAGAAATGTCTTTAGTATTTAAGTAAGATTTTATATACTGTTGTAACTTATGTATTTGTAGTTTTTCCTTTAAAAACATACTAACTTCTTTTTTATACATACTTATAGTTGTTTCTGGATCAATGTTATACCTACTTTATCTTGTATTTAAATTATTTAATATATTAACTTTAAACCTTAAAATTAATGTAAGCTTTATTAAGTTATGTTTTACTTATTTGTCAATTGTTACAATTTGTAAAATATTTACATTATTCATAATACCGCAAGTAAAAGGAAGTGTCTAGATGCACTCACACACAAGCTTGCTTTTGTGAGTGCTAATTTTCCCTGTTTAAGTTACTGAGTCAAGGGGGAAAAAAAATTCCAAAGGTTTTAGTCTCCATGTTTGTAACAATTTCAAACCTACAGTGTCAAAACAGATTGGATGAATTTCCGGGGTCACTGACCTCCAGGATAGACTCTACGATCCTCTACACACTCGGACAAACGTCGCCTGTTCATTGGCTGCTGACTCGTGAGGCGTCTCAACCGGGTGACTTGTGGTTCAAAACTTCTTTGATTCAGGGTATCTAAGTGGCCCCGAGTCCATCCAGTTTAAAGGTTAGCCAAAATTAGAAGCACCACAAATGTTTAAGTTTTAGAATTTTAGCATACACAAAATAAATCTGATAATTTTCCCGGTCTCTTATCTATTGTGAACTTTTGTTTCGTTTTATAGGTAACTGGCTTGGCTCACGCAGTATCAGGGTATTTCTGATATGTTCCACACTGTAAAAACTGGTACAAACGTGGTATAAAACTTAGCACTAGTGCCATAAATACCGACCGAAATGTGTGTTCAAAGATTACGGCACACCGTCACAAGGTCATCAATAATCGGAGTTTAACGAAAAAATGTTGCGTTCGTAAATACGTAGCTTCTTCCTGTGGCAAACTCCAAGCATTCTTCGTTTCTTACCGTGTCTTATATTGCAAATTTTGTGTTCATAATCACCCCGCTACTCTCTGCGTGGCGGAGTTCTTCACAAAAAATGGGGGTGTGGCTGTGTCATGGACACGGCCGTGTGTTGTACGTGAATACGTGTACGTAACAGGTAATATTTTCTATACAAAATATAAAGTGCGCTATTTTTTTTATTTTAACACCATATATATAACACTGTAGTTATTTATACTAATGTTTTATATATGCGATCGATAAATTTTGACGAGAGCTGACGATTGAATCTTAAACAAACTTCGTAGCTTCTCCGAGTCAAAATTATACTAAATGGAAATCACGAAACGCAGCAAAATTACCTCAAAATGGCGGCCGTTTCCCCGCGATGCGATACAGTCCTCACTTAGCGTAACGATTTCTTTGATCCTTTGGCTATCCAGTGGTGTGATTAAAATTTTGGATGGAGATGATAGATGTGTAGCTGCAACACCGAACTGTGTCCCCCCGATTTTGCTATCATTAGTTTTTTTTTAATTGCTTCCCACTATGGAATCAATTTTAAAGACGTATTCACGTCAGAAATGACATTAAAGACGGGCACAGAAATTTGTTGGTAATATTTTAGGAGGATGTTATTAAGAGCGGTATTTATATTCCAGAAGTATACGCGTCGTCTGTTGGAGGCTGAGGAATATCTCCGGGAGCAATGCAAGAGGGGGGGGGGGGGGGGAGGGTTTGCTTGAGACTCGCCGGGAGACAATCGCAGTGTGAAATACGACGAGCACGTTCTGGTACGCACCGACGCGCGCCTCATAAAGTCGCCTGCTTCCTTGAGGAGTTTACAGCCGAGGAATGTGACGTACGTATCCTCTGTCTCCGCGCATACGTCGCATAAATAAAAGTAGCGCCGACGACTTGGGAAGGAGCAAAGGAAGGTCGTTGCGAAAAGGGATGAAAGGAGGAAGGGGGAAAGGGGTGAGGGTAGAAGACTTACGGCGACAGCGGGACATTATTTTCTCGGAATTGTTCCTCCGGCGAAAAGTTCCACTTCATGCCACCAGAAGTTTTTAAAAAACATGTGAGAAGCGCGGGAAGGCACGATTGTGTCGAGTTACAGCCCAGGAGGGGGGGGGGGGATTACGACGACCAAGGTTTAAGGGCGGACTTGGCATAAACACGTAAACAATAATTTAAAAAAAGGCCACCCCTTAGTAAAATAATTTTAACTGACGGAAAATAATCACTTTTTTTTTCTGGAGTCCATTGTAGCAGGCACCATGTTTCTCTATGGTTTCCTGTCCGTCATATTCCGTTTTCTTCCAAGCTATATTTACACCCTAACGTATAAGAAACGAAACGTGTATAAGTAAAAATAAACGTGAAAATTACGATATTCGTGCTTTCAATGATCCTCGTGAACTAAAATAAAATTCTTAAACATCAAGCGTTCATTATTATTCAAGCACCGAATATTAGGTAAAACCTGTTGTACTTAAGAACGTGAAAATTTCCTGATAACTGGAAGGAAACATTAATTTTTACGTATTATGTATAGTTTACGCCTGATTTCAAACGTTTATATAATGTTTTATATTATCTGTCGCGAAAATAAAGATTTTCTCCAAGACATTTTAAGCAACTAAAGAACATTGAAAGAATTACCCATGATAAAATAATAAAATTAAGGAATATCTTTGCATGATAACTCTGAACTAAAGCAATGATAAAAGAAAATCATTTATGTTAGTAGATGGAAATGGCGAAAACTGGTGCAATGTTATTATTATAAGACTATGGCTATATTGTTTACGCAATTGTGGCGTACCAATGGTGAGGAATCGGCCATGTTCGGGCGTGTTCGCTACTCGATACCGATGATTGGGACCTCGTCGGCCATTCTGGATGATGTCACGTCCGCCATACTGGAATTCATTTTGAAAATCTGTAAATATTAAGCTAGAAATTCGGAAATAAATTTCTAAATTCATCACAAAAATAACTTATTGATCTACTGATTGATTTAATTGATTTCCGTTTAGTTTGATACTTGCTCAATGCAAAAAAAAAGTTTATTTAAGGCCAAAAATACTTATTTAATAAAATATGGCAAAAAATCCTAATTCATTATCTACCAGCCTCCAGTCGAATCGATTGATTCCTGTCATTGGTAAGATCCTTGCTCGAAACAAAAAATGGTAATTTTAGGTAAAAAAAATCATACTTAATAAAACATGGTGAAAAATCCTAAAAGCTGCTTAAATTCCTTATCCACCAGCCGCTAGTAATCTGCCGATACCATCTTAGAAATTAGTTTTTATTAAACAAGAAATTCTAAAAATTCGAAAAATCATAAGTTATACTTTACAGTTGATTAACCAGGAACGTCCAATTAGTGGTCACCCGCAGCCAATTTTTTTGGCAACGCAAGTTCAGTTGGTGGCCAGGCTTGTCCAGTTAAGAGACCAGGAACCTCCAGTTGTTGGCTAGTCACGCCAAGTTTGTGGTTAGGCACTTCCAATTTGTGGTCAGGCTTAACACAACCAGTTGTTGGCCAGGCATATCCAGTCTGTGGCGAGACACATCCAGTTGGTAGCTAGGCGCATCCAGTCGGTGGTCAGACACATGTTGTCAGAAGCCAGGAGGTCTAACATTTTAAACAGTTCATGTACAGTGTCAGGAGTACCTATATGCCAAGTGTATACGAAACAAGAGAAACTTATTTTTTTTCTTTCGATTCTTGGCATTCCTTTCAAACAAGCAATGAATGACCTGTTTCAAGCACACAAAGAGTCTTAGAACTGTCGCCTCAATTTGTATAGAGCTAATCTAATAAGTACAAGACCAAGAGGTTTTGATTCATTAAATGTTTAGTCCTGATGAAAGCTTGACTACGTACATGTAACGAAAAAGGACGCACATTTGCACGATAAACATTAATCTCGGTAGGTTACGAGCTGTAGGATGCGATGTCATCAGAGGGCTTAAGTAGCGGGGAAGTGACCGATCGCGCGGGCAACACAGGTTGTGAACACTCACAACATGTCGGCGATACGCGCACATCGCAGAGAGACTCAGCCCCGGTGGAGAAAGGGTGACGAACGAAACATTTTCTCCCCCCGTTCCCAAAAATTAATGACTGTAAATCACTCCCAGGGTTTTTAATTAGGCCAAAACCCGGCGCCCGCGCGGGGAATGGTAGTCTGAGTGTGCCATGAAAAGAAATAGAGACGGGGTGGGAAGAGGAGGATAGGTCAGCATTTTTTTAAAACTTCACGAGGGTGGGAGAAATGTCAGGTTACATAGGATGTGCCTGGGAATGATGGTGTAAATGAGGTGAAGGGGATGGTAAGGGAAGCGAGGGTTGCTCCTGGGAACCTTTTTTCTTCCCCTCGGGAGGCGGAAAATGTCTTCCTCAACGTCTTGTAATTCTTACAGGAAGTACAGCCATGTCCCTAAGACCCCCGGGAATATTCCAGGAGCGAAGGGAGGTAATAGAGAGACAGGGGTTGGAGGGGTGGACGATAAAAGTGGGGGGGGGGGGGGGTTGCTCCAAGTCGACGAAATTTCCGCGCTGTTGAACAGAGGGATCGCGGGGTAGGTACGGAATGTGTGAGCGCGTTCTCTAGAACATTCAGCTGGATATGGAGGGCGCAGTAACCGCGCGCTTGCTAGGAACCTAAAAATATATATATATATATATACTAATAATGGTAGGCGAAGCGGACCGTGAAATGATTTCCCCCTACCCAAAAGTCGATTACTGCAAATTTCTTCCCCTTCTACCCCCCCCCCCCCCCCACACACACACATTAACATCAATGCGGGGTTAAACACATATTTAAGATTAACCACTCGTTAGCCAAGGATCGAAGCACGCAGATCCGGCTCCCTTTTATTCACGTGCAAAACCGCTTTACTTTAAATCCCTCCCTTTATACGTAACCAAAGTAACTGCCTTACCTTCCAATAATAATGTTTTTTTTTTCCCCTTCGTGTCTAAAACGTTTTGTAAAATGACTTTCACCTGTTAAAGTATTTCAGTAAATAGCTCTTCAGAACAAGGATTTTTTTTCATAAACATTGTTTTCGTAAATATCAATTGAAAAAAAAAATTACTAACATTTTTCTGAAACAACGCCGAATTCCAAAACTATTTTATTCACACAATGTTCATTCCAAAAAAATTTTTTAAATAACTTTTAATTTTACAAAAAAAATAAATTATATTCCACGTAGAGCCAAAATTAATTTCCCTAGCTTTTCCATTCTTACAGCAAGAAAACGTTTTCTACCAAATACTCTACAGGAAATCCATGTTAAATGACTGTTTTGAGACATTTGTGATGACTCGTTGATTTGGTTTTGCCTCGAAACTAAACAAAAGCAATTCGGGAAATTAATTTAGCTCAAATAGTGTCTATGCAAACAATAAGTCTTATTAATCGTTATAAGTATATAAATATATATATTTTAAAGCATACAAAATAAAATTTTGTATTTTATTAAAAGAGTCTTTAGAAAACTTTGACATTGCTGGTCATACGCAGTCATTACAAGTAATACTTTAAATTTATCATTTTTAATATTCAAAATATAAAATGAGTAAATACGACTGGATGCATGAACACACAAAAAAATCTGTTTTTAGCATTGTACACTAATATTTACGTTATTGCTTTAATTGTACCTTACAGTTAGAATTAAAGTTACATACATGAAAACCAAAACTGGTTGGTTTTATCCACTTTGTGACTCACCTCTGCGCTTCAAACTATATTTCGAGAAAATAAACCGAGGCGGATGCAAGTGATTGGCTGGGTGTGTGTGTTTGGGGGGGAGGGGGGGAGGGTGGAGAGAAGATAGCTCAAAAACAAAATGCATACTCACCGAGTAAGGCGTTTAACATTTTCTCGCAATTGTAATTCACGTAAATGCAGCCTGGCGCTCCAAACGGAAACTCCCGCCTAGGTAATATCTATGTTCATGCAGATAACAGAATCACTTGAACAAACACAATGGACCGAAAAAAATTTTATTTTTATTTTTTTCCTGGAAGCGTTACAATATTTTTTGGGGGGAGAAGTTTCCACCCACCCATCCTCCACGAGAGAAAAATTGTGGGCTCGAAGAGATAGAGAGATAGAGAGAGAGAGTGAAAAAAAGGGTGGAGGGTTGCAGAGGCGGTGTACGCGAGCTGGTCGTGATAACAGAGAGAATGGAGGCTTCAGCCAGAATAAAGCCAATGAAAGAAGAAGTAAAAAAAAAAAAGATCTTGATCCAGAGGAATCCCCAAGAGGATCAAGTCCTCGGAAGAGGAAAACTTCAATTAAAAACTTTTTCTCCCCCTTGTCCGTCCACCCTCCCGCCCCTCCTCCTTTTTTTCCTCCTAGGGCACCGAACACATCAAAACACCTTTGTTTAAGTTCTTCGCAGGAGTCGCCCCATTGCTTAAACCCCTCCGTTCCCAACGGGCTATTTTTTTTTTCTGCCCGCGAGGAAGATCTCAACTCCACTGGAGAGAGAGAGAGAGAGAGAGAGAGAGAGAGAGAGAGAGAGAAAGAAAAAAAAGGTGGAGGCAGCTGATATGAAGACGCCAATGAATAAGTTTCTGCCTCTCCAACTCACTCCTTTTCTCGTCATTCTAAGTTCAGGAACCGAAGCGATGCGAGCACTCTGGTAGTCGCGCGGCGTGCCTGCCTTGCAGGGGCGGAATTACATGGCGCGCCACCAACTTGCAAGGGTGGGTCCGAGCGGCAAGTTTACAACTACAGCATAGCTCTGGAACGATCGAGGTATAAACCCTCACGAATAACTGAGTCTACGAACCCAAATTAAAGAGAAACGCACAAACACACAAACAAACACATAAAAAAAAAAAGTTACATATAAACTTGGCGTTATAAAAAAAAACTTTAATTTTACATGCAAATAATTAACATAAATTAATTACATTAAAAAAATACTGGAGTCACATTATAAATATTGTTGCTTAAGTATAAACTAAATCAAATCAAAATATGTATATTCAAATAAATACTCAGTATTCTATATAATTAAAAACAGGCGTAAGAACTTGAGTATTTGATTTTGTTAAATTATCAAGATAAAATTTAATTAATTATGAAAATTTATATATAACTGTTAATTTATTCTAATTAATTGTTTTAATTGTTTATCAAATAAAAATGTAATGATTTACAATGCAAATAAATTATACATACTGAAAAATAACCTCACTTATAAAAATAAAGTACAAAATACATTTCAACAAGTTTTTAAACACAATTCTTTCATGAATACCTACATTAAAATTTTTTTTAATTGTATGTACCAGTTTCATTATTAATCCCTAAAGTATATGATTTAAATCACATACATAATTTTTATTTTTATGCAATTTTTTTTAAGCTGTGAAAATTTCAAAGTAATGTCCGCCCGCATCTTCAAAATTCACTCTCATTTTTTTTTTTCATAACGCGCTTAAATAAGTATAACTTAAATAAACATATATTTTAAAAAACGCTTTTATCGTTGAATAAAATAAAAAAAATTTAAGTGAAATTTAAGTTTTTTGTCCAACAGCCAAATAATGTACCACTACCCTGCATAACTAAGGTGCTTGATATCATTTGTCTTAAATTTTCTATCAGTAATAGCAATATTATTTGTAATCGAGGCGATAACGTGGTAGAAGCACCAGTGAGCGTCGCGCTTATCATCCCGCCTCACTGACACAAATGCGCCTATGAACGCCATTGAACCTCCATGAACAGTTCATAGCCCAAGCAAGGAAGAATCGGACGAGATGGTTTCGAAAAATTCTTGGATATTATTCTCAAATTCCGGGGGGAAAGGGTTTGAGCTCATGACCGTTTAAGTTTTCCAGCCATCCAGTGAAAGAACGAAAAAAAAGCTCCAAGGACTGCCCGCGGAGTAATGAGAAAAAAAGGAGAGGACGAGAAACGCTAAAGAGTAATGAAAATGAAACGGGAGGTCGGAGGGGTTAGGTTGGCGAGGGAGGGGGTGAGGGTTGCATTCCACAATGGCGTAGGTGCGAAGATAGTTCAACTCGCTGCATTTGCCTACGTCACACAACGTACCTGGAGGCATCCCGAAGAAGCGGAGAAGGACTGAGGAAAACAAGATAAATCCGAGAGCAGGGTGGGTCAGGAATGGGAGGCGGCAAAGGGAATATAAAAAAAAAGAATTAAGTGAATTTTAATTTAAATATTTTTAAGCTGGAGGAAGGGAGGGGCTTGGGTTTGAGGGGGGATGGAAGGAGGAGCTCATATTTGTTGGAATTCCCTGAGAGAGAGAGAGAGAGAGAGAGTAAATCATCTTCGCGAGTTTGTGGACCAGAAGGAAGAATCTTGTTCCGTGATATGACGGGGTTTTATTTATCTTTACAGATATATTTCCGTATTAAAAATGACCTCGGAAACCTGTTACTTCAAACGCATTCGTAGTTATATGAAGTGACTTCTTAAATACTTTCAGCTCTTAATCGCATAAATGTAACGTCACTAAAATTATTGAAGTGAAAACTTCTTTAGCCGCGTTGAGCGATTTTTGTTAGGGGAAAAACTTATGGGTTCGCGTCACCGAAATGCTAGTTATATAATAACTAAATAATTTTCTTACGTGCATTTGACGTAGAAATGATGTCATCTTAGACATTTAAAAATAAGGTTTGAAGTTTTCACTTCTGTCCACAGTCCCCATGACTGCCTTTTCGTTTATTTATTTTATATCTTTGCCATTAAATTTTAAAACGTTCTTTTGTCCTTTTTCATAAAACAGAAAAGTAAATTTTCTTGTTTATTTTTTGCAAAATTAGCTGCCGAAATTACAATTTGAAACGTGTATGGTGCATTCCCAGATGACAACTAAACGGATTACAAAAGTGAAAATACTTGGCTGTAAAAGTCATAACAAATTTTGAAATTTTGAATGGCTAGATATATTTTATATAATTCTTTTTGGAAAGAAATTTAAATCACATTATGAAGAAAAAAAAATCTATATCACTACCTTTAAACATAAGAATTTTTCTGTTCCGCAATACTCCTTATTTCTAATCTTCATAAAAGTTAAACATGCAACGTCAACAACTAGTAGGCATGCGAAATAGTATGCAGTGTTTATTGATTCAATTCAGTTGACAGTTAAACCAGTCAAAATGTCTGCAGTCTTATCGTGAATATAAACTATTGAACTCGAACGGGACGCACCTCCTTTGCTTAAAAAACTGACTGTGCCGCTAGAAGGTCTTCCGTGGCCGTCGTGTTTGCCGAGACGTTACGCTAATGTGGCGAGGGTTGCGGGTTCAAATCCATCACCAAGGCTTGGCTCAATGCTATGAGCATCAGTGGGGTGTTACCCTGACGATGGCGGCTGCAACGTCGATGGAAACGTCGGTGAAAACTTCGCCCTGGACCTCACAAACCAAAAAACTTCAGACAATTTCCTCCCGGATCTGCGATCTTTAATAAGCCTGCGCCCCAGGTGGTTCGGTGATTCCACCATAATCTTTGTGGTCTCGTCACCTCAAACCTACACGCAAAACAGCAAAACGCTGTTATCAAACGCACAAAACTTTTTTTTTATGTGTGAACATCTTAGCTCGCGGTATACGGCATTTGGTAATTTCGTGAAAATGGAACGGAATTCGATGAACGGAAACGTGACACAAATATGGTGGACCCACGTGTAGCAACATAAACCCGTATATAGTAACTTTCGTAAACATTAGGGTCCATACCGAACGTATTGTTATGCCAAATGAATCTTTGTTATGGTGAAACTACCCTCGAATAGGTACTTACTTATATTTGGTAAAGCAAAATAGTCATAGTAAAAAGTAATCCCAAGTTTTAAAATACACAGTTAAACTGGCTTCCCAAAACACAATAGTCTGGTTACCGAGGTTATATACTTACACATCACTGGCGACTACTGAAAGACTCGCACACATATTTTTTTTTTATCGCTTGCCTTGCAAATCAATAACTTGTTACTGACCGCAATTTCGCCTAGACACAGAATTTTCCAGTAGTAAGATTTTGTTCATTAGAGAACAAACAAATATAGTGCTGTTAACATATGAAAGAAAATTTTAAAAGTCTGGTACATTAAAAACTTAATTAACCGGGGTAATTGAGGGGGGGGGGGAGGGAGAAGGTCAGCACGGATAAGCGAAAATCACGGATAATCGAATTAAAATGTATTTAGGTTACACAATACACATCATTTTTTTTTTTGGAAAATAATTTACACAAAACCAATGTACAGATATTACTGAATCGAAGGGCAGGAAGCGATTCTAAGAAGGAAGGGAATTGTTCCGAACCTGTCATCCGGCTTTAACCTGGACTAGTATATCTTCTAACGGGCTCCGTTTCTTCGTCCGTTAGTTTCTACTGTTAACACGTGGTTTATAGTTTTACTTCTTTCTTGTCCCTTCCCTGATTAATTACACTTCGCGGGCTTCGTTTCCCTTCTCCACCCCCTCCAAAAAAAAAAAATTCAATTTTCAATTGAGAACCCGGTTAACCCAATGCCCGGTTGATAGGGTCACGGATAATCGAGGTTTCTACCGTACCTTGACAAGAAATATGCTTCGCACTTCCTGAACTTAATTGGACACGGGAACAGTTAGTTATCTTCCCCTTGTTTATTACAAGATATTCAAGATTGCAGAAATGGGATTTCCCGACCACTTTTTTTTTTATTTACCCTCCAATGAAAGC